>NC_143577.1:44062479-44362479 GCF_048544385.1 Mastigoproctus giganteus
CTTTCGTAGAATTCACTGAAATGAAACTCTCTTCATGTCGAAGTGCGCAGAAGTCATTTGAGAAATGGCGAAGGAGGGTCCTTTTCAAAGAAAATTATCGAATTAATTGAAACAGTTGTCAAGCAGTTAGTCGATAGTTTATTCTCTTTCTATTAGCGTGTCCTGCCCTACAGTATAGTGGCCTCGCCATTTATTATTCTTTTGAAGAGGTCTAGTTTCGAATACTCTTGGAGACTAGGAATTCTTAAAGGTCTCTTCAAACGGGGATGTGGTTAGCCGATCTTAAGCAAAGTTGTACAGGTTCTCCCAGCTTTTTCAGTCAACATAACATGCAACTCAGCCTGTGACTATGTCCTTGCACAGATATAATTTCTGTTAAAGATCATATGAACACTATCACCAAAAGCAGTTGGACTTGGCGCATAATGCGCCATCCTGTGTTGTCCATACGCCATAAAAATAAATGAAATCAAAACCAAAGTAGTAGATCCAACAATAACAACGCTCAGTACAACTACTCATATTCGTAGCATACAGTCATCCGCACCTGAAATGCGCGGAATATGCAGGAATCAATGAAATAGTGCACGAAGTAAAGAGGATGACGAACGAAGAAAATTTAGATTTTACACAGGACAGTACATAATTGAAATCAGAAGTAATATTACAGATCCATTTGTTATTTGTAAAAATGATTGATCCGTTTGCTAGAACTACACTATCTTAACTTCGTTGCCATAACAATTTTGTTTTATCTAAAAGATGGAAGCTTCTCGTAGTAATCTCATTACGGCAGGTAAATGCTAGGGATTTTACATCTTACAATTCAGAAAGTTGTGCACTGATTCGCAGTCAGTAACTTAATCTTCAAAACATATGTCCTCCACAGTAGAGCAGTTGGTAGACTCGCCTTCCTCTCTCCGTACGAGGTGAAAAAGACCTGAGTTCGAATTCCGTCAATGACACGAGAAATTGTTATGGGCACTTTTTCACATGTGGCTGAGTTAGTTGGTCACAGTAGAGGATAACATGGTTTTTTTCTCCTTGAAAATCGGGTTTTTTTTGTCCATCAAACAGCCAAATCAACCATAGAACACACGCAATTCACAAACGTAATATATACAGCGCAATATGGCTTAAGTCGCTGATCCGCCTAAAATGCCTCAACAGCAATTTCAAAATATGATTCTGTAAATGGCGCTTAGGAAGATAAATTGCTTTCTATTAAAATAAATTCGAAATTAATTAGTGGGAGATTACAATGAAACACCTAATAATACACTATTAGTCAGATATAAATGAAATTCATAATTATTTCACAACCTTTTCAAAACATTCTAAAATTTTGATGTTTAATGTGCTTTTATTTTTATTTCTTCTTTTTTTAAACAGGCACTGAAGCACACCATGATTTCCTTCTTTGTAATCTCACGGGTGCATGTACCTCGCTATGTGATGATGATTTGTGTGTGAAAATTTAGATAATTAGTTGTGAATAATAAAATATTACTGCTTTACTCTCAAGAAGTATACAGTATTCCATTTCAACATCTCAATGTGTTTCTGCCATTCATCCCCTCTCTGTCTTAAATTTGTTGTCACTTCTTTACTCCAATTACCCTCTCGCGTACAACACATACACGTACAACAGTGAAAAAAAAAAAAATATATATATATATATATTTTACTGTTTCACCCAGTTTAAAAATTTATCAATGAAAATTTAAGATTTCTTTTGCTAATATGAAATATTCCATAAATTTATGTACGGCATGTAGTGAGTTTAAATATAGTATTGCCATTGATCTTCTTCATTCCAGAGGATGATGAAGTGGATCAATAAAGTAATGTAAAAAGAAGCATAAATACAAGACTTTTACAAACTCGTATAGGTCTATGACGGGTAGCTTATCCATTTTGAATACTTGAAATTTAATATCCACCAGCGTGTATTGGGAACCTCGCCCCTTGAAAGAAAACGTTAATTACAGAGATCGCATGACAAGCAGCTGACAGTGCCTATTAAGAATAGAATATAAAATGCCTACACTCAGCGACAGATAAACGTAACTAAATGACGAGAAAAGGGCCTAGATTCCTTCAGAAAAGGTACAATAGTAGGTCGACAACACATAAATTGCTCGACAAAATTAACAGAACAAAAGGATTTTCATGAATAATTTATTGTAAACTGTGTCGCCGAAGGCGAATATTTGATATAATAGGCATCCTGGAATGCATATTCCGAGTATCCAATATAGATTGATATATCAATTTACAGAGCCGCACATTATGCAAATTATTCATGCCTGTAAAAACATGGGTTGCGACCACATCACTTCATTCCGTTTTTGGTTTGCTCAGTGGGACAGCCACATATACTGTACTCAGGATGGCAAGTCATCGTCCTATAGATCAGTGTGGTCCGCGAACTATTTGTTACCGGTCCTCAACGGCTTGTAAATAAAAGAAACTGGTTCTTCACCACACATAGTTTGAGAAGCACTGGTGATGATTATTTGGGATGGCGAGCGTGGAACGACTTGAAGCCCGGCATTGGCGGCGGAGGTGGCACGTTGACTTGATGTGTCACGCAGTGTCGTCTCGGCACTACAGGAGCAGTTTCAGGAGACGGGAACCATTTCAAGAAGTATTGCTGGCCAGTCCTCTGATGGCTGTGTCAACCAGAACAGATCGCTGTCTGGCTATAACAGCAAAACGGAACCCTCCTGAAATCAGCTGTCTCTTGAGATTGCTACGGTCACAGGTGAAAACGTTTCTAACCGGACTGTGTTAAGAAGGCTCAATTCAAGTGGACTCTATGCAAGGAAGCCAGTAGTTTGTATCCTATTAACCACAAACCACCGCAGAGCTCGTCGAAACTGGTGCCATGAACATGTGACTTGGGTACAGTTCTGTTCTCTGATGAGTCCCGTTTTAGCCTACAAACAGATTTTAGACTTTATTCCATCTGGAGATAACGAGGAATGCGGTACCATCCCTCTGACATCAGAGAAAGGAACACGGTGGAGGCGGTGTTCTTGTGTGGGGCGGAATAATGATCAACGGCTGCATCCCTCTTCATGTTTTTGAAAGGAGTACCATAACGGCGCAGAGATTCCGAGAACAAATCCTCGAACCCTATTTGCAACTTTTTAGGGGTGCGGTTGGTCCAGATTTTCTTTTCATGCACGACAACGCCACTGCACGTAAAACTCAGGTGGTGGAGGTGGACGAATATCTTGAATCGGAAAATATTCAAGGACTGCCGTGGGCAGTACTATCACTAGACCTAAATCCGATCTAACATGGGGGATGCCCTTGGGAGTCCTATTGCACGCCGAAAACCAACTCCTTGGTCACTTGATGAGCTACGGTCTGCGTTGCTGGATGAATGGGATTTGTTGCCACAAACTCTTATAGACACTCCTATATCGAGCATGGTTCACCGCTGTCGGACCTGTTTAATCGTTGTAGGGATCATATGGCGTACTGATATCATGTGACCATATTTTCAATCATCTTGTGTCGACTTCAGTAATTTTTGATAATTCTTATACAACATCTATAAATATCCCTTACACCTGTCCGAAGTTTCTCGCTGTCCCCTCATTTCATCATTATTCTATGCTATACCAGCATACCTAATTTTGTCCCGCTCCATCACAAGCTGCATAAGTTACACCACGTTCTCTTAATTTTGTCGAGCAGTGTAGAAGGCGTGTTCATTTCTCCTGAGCCTTTTATTGCTATTAAGATTACCAACTTTCAAATTGACGAAACTCACTGATCCAAGGAAGCTATTTTTGCAGACCACTCCATCACTCTTTCTTCAAAAAGCCATCTTGTTCACAGGGAGATTTCTCGTGGCCTTCCTCTGGGATCCATTCGCTGCCCAATATTTTACTTCATCTTAGACGAACGGTTGACTAAAACTCAGCTTAATAATTATTTCCAGCAATTTGCCTACACAAATAGCTTTATAATCCTTGTCAGTGGAAAGTCCAGAAAAGAATTGAAAATACAAGATAATACAATTCAAAAATGGCTAATCAAGCTATTTCTGAATTTCAATCCTGGACAGTTGGCAGCAAAGATTTCTAAAGATTTCTTTTAGCAAGGCCAAGATCATTTTTTTAAAACAAAAATCGACTATAACGGATTACCAATTATCAAATTTTGAGAAAAACCTCCTCCTCTCGTCAGATCTCCCAAAAATTTAAGCGTAAATGGATTATCATTTCTTTTTCTTTGAGCATGCAAACGCGAAAAGTAAAAATTTTCACTGCCATGTTGCTCCTCATATCCCGTAAGAACAAGGGACTAAATATCAAAACCCTTCGTCTGCTATACGTAGCAGTTATCATTCCAATTATTGCCTTTGTTTCTAGCCTCTGGTTCTCTAAAACTCTTATTTGTACAATCAGAACTGGCTTCCATTGAAAGATGCTTTCTTCTAGCTCTTTTACATATCTGTCGCATGGTAGAACTCCAAGCTTGAATATCCTCTCTCTAGAGCTACAGTTCATCTTAAAAGGATTTTGCTTTTATATTCGAAATGGCATCCCATTTATTTTTCAAGATATCGAAATAAACGTCTACCAATCACAAGCTTAAAAAATCCAGATGGAGCATTTTCACCAATCTTTAGCAAGCTAAGTGGTCTAAACTGACGAGAGACTTAATACGAAAAATTTCATATCGAACGTGTGAATTTTGTCTCTACTAGAGTCCTTAAAAAATGTTTCTCTCCTGGGCTCCACACCTCCTTCATATTAACTGGCCATAGATCACTTAATGCCATCCCTCTGTGTCACCAGGCAATATTAGGTGATAGAGACTCTCAGCACCTCTTTGCTTATTGGAGGCTTGAAGCTGCGAAACCCATGTTTATTCTCCATTACTTCTTCCATAATGCAGTATGAATGAATTCTTTTGAGATTATGATGGGCATCATGGCGAGATCCAATATTCTTTACATTTAACGATGTTCGCAGGCTTCCCCCGGATAGTGTACTGGACCGAAACTGTTGGTATCTCTCTAGGAGGCATGTGGATCAGCTGGTGTATAATCTCGCTACCTCTACTCTGCCAGATAATGATTGGAGAGAGTCTAAGTAGTGTTTATGCTGGGGGGGGGGGAGAGCGATTGTCAAGGCCTTGCTATGCCAAGTAGTTGGGTATAATCTTGCTCATGTAACCATATCCAAAAATTTTATTAATTTATACGTTTTCCTCCTACACTTGTAAAATTTTTCTGTTTATACTCCGGCACCACAACCAAGTCAGTAGAGTTTACAATAAATCGTCAATACAAATTTATCGTATTTAGTAGTCACGGGCTTCAACTCCGGTCCACTCAAGGAACGCATGCTATGCACTCTCGCTCCTGACCACTGGGCTACGTCAGGCCCCCATAAAATGCTAAATTATATCAATTCAAGCTATCCATTTCTGTTTCCTGCTTCTGTAGTGAACGGGAAGATTCTTCACACCTACCTCATTCGGCTGCCCTATATATGACGATATATTTCAGCATTAAGGCTGCTTTTCGGAAACTTCTCTCCTGGTTCTGAAACTGAATTGCTCTCTTGCTGCGGATACTACATTATTCTGCTTACGCTTCGTGAACAGACTAATGGGGGAAGAAGAGGGGAAACTCTTAAAAGTTTTCTTCCCATCAATACAAGATCCAAACCAGAACTTTTCCATATGACGTGTCAGAACAGAGATCTTAGTCAGTGGTAGCCAAGACGACTATATACACGAGAGATAATAGAAAAATCGAAAAGCCTTTGTAAATGAATTATTGCAGAAAAACATTTATTTATACTGTAGCATGACCACCAAATCGGTCAGAGGAATTTACAACCAGTTATTTTACAAAATTATTATCATTAACCATTTTTAGCGGTCAAGTGGAATAGAATCATTGTCAGCTCAAACTTGTGCACGTCAAGCCTCTAATATAACTCCCAATAATATTCCGTTATGGGCAAAATAAAGGGCATTTGTTCTAGTACTTCTCAATATAGTCACCAATACAGTTGAAAATTTTTGTCCCAATGCGACACAATTTTCTGAATTCTACTGTGATAGAAACTATCAGTTAGAGCGGTGTTTCCCAACCTTTTCTTTACCATGCCCCACCTAAGTCTTTCTAAAATTCTGATGCCCCCTATGTAACGTTGGAAAACACCGATATATATATTTTTTATATTCAAAAATTGAATTATTCCCTAAATGAAGCCTAATTACAACTTGTTCAGGACACGAAACTTAGGTTTTAGGAAGAAATCATTAGGAAAAATTAAGAAAAAAATAGGAAGTAAATTTTCAAAACATATAATAGACATTGTGATATCCAGTCGATTTCTTTTCTTTAGTAACAACTCATTTATGGAACTAAATCCACATTCAGCTAAATATGAAGATGGAAACGGTAACAATAGCTCTCTTGCAAAGTTGGTTGAATTTGGGTATTTAATTTCTATTTCATCACAAAGCCATGCCATCGCTTCTTTTATATTGAATAAAGTTTTAACTGACTCATCATTTTGCATTTCTGAGAATTGTTCTTGGTACTGTATTGATACATCAGACAAATCCACTAACATTGGTTGCATCATCCAGGTTGGAAAATCAATTTGTTTTAAATCAAAAAACCTTTCTTTTAAATCATCGGACAGAATTTTCAGATGATCAACAATAACAAATACAGCGGTATCAGTCACTTCACATTTTTGCAGACAACGAAACTATTCAAATTTTTTTAAAAAATATATTTTTGACATAATTTAATAAATGTAATGAAACCAAATGTCTTCGCTTTTGCATCGACGAGAGTTTTATTTGTTCCTTGAAGCTGTTTATTTAATATATTTAGTTTTTCAAAGATATCGGCTAAATAACTCACAAATGCTTTACCATCGACCGTTAACAGATGCTTCATTTTAGGTTTGTCACTTAAAAAGTCACTAATAGTATCAAATAGTTCCATAAATCTTTTCAAGCAGTTCCCTTTCGAGAGCCACCTTACTTCAGTGTGAAGTAAAAGTCTCACATGGTCTTCATTTTGTTCTTCACAAAAAAGCTTGAAGAGACAAAAGTTTTCCCTATGAATAACACAATGCACAAGAAGCATTTCTGAATTCTCATCTTTCATCAATTTTAAGCAGCCATTTTTCTTGCCCATCATATTAGCATTAGCATTAGCAGAGGCATTTGATGCAAGAAAGCAAGCTTATGCAGCATCAGCCAAAAAAACCACTTCCACTTCACCCCTCTGTTCGTTCAAAATACCTGTCCAGCTGAGCCTTAAACTTATTTAGGCTATCAACCTCCACTACAAGGGATGGAAGTCTGTTCCACCAACCAACCACCCGCTGGCTAAAGGCAAATTTCCGCACATCTATCCTACATCTGTCTTTCCTCAATTTGAATTTATGCCCTCTCAGGTGATTTTTCTGAGCAAGAGGAAGAATCCCATCAGCATTGAGCATGCTCAAACCATTCAAGGCTTTATACACCTCTATCAGATCACCTCGCTGGTGCCTAGTCTCCAGACACTGTAATTTGCAAAACTTAAGCCTTTCTTCGTAAGAGCACCCCTTTGTTCCATTCACTAATCTTGTTGCCCTTCTCTGTACTCGTTCCAGCAGCTCTACATCCTTCTTGAAATGAGGCCTCCAGACCTGTATACAGTACTCCAGGTGTGGCCTGACCATCGCCTTATACAATGGAATAATCACCTCCTTATCCCTGCTGGAAAAATTCCTGTATATCATTGACAATACTCCATGAGCTACTCTTGCAGCCCGTCTGCACTGCTCAGAGAACTTCATATCTGCCTGCACAACCACCCCCAAGTCCCTTTCATTCTCTACCACTGTCAGTGTTGTACCACAGAGTTGATACGTTGCTCTGGGGTTGCTGTTTCCCATGTGTAGTACTTTACATTTGTCAATGTTAAACTTCATTTGCCACCTCTCAGCCCATCTGCTCAACCTTTCCAGATCCTGTTGCAGCAGCATAGTGTCAGTAGTGTCCTTGACAACCCTGCCAACCTTTGTATCGTCTGCAAACTTGGACATTAATCCCGATATACCATCATCAATATCATTTATAAATACAGAAAACAATAATGGACCCAACACTGAGCCCTGAGGGACTCCACTAATAACATCAGTCCACGATGAGCAGTGTCCATTGATTACCACTCTCTGTCTTCTCCCCCTCAACCACCCCTTTATCCATAGCAGCAATTTGCCTCCAATGTCACACTGCTCCAATTTGTGTAGCAGTCTTCCATGTGCAACAGTATCAAAAGCCTTTCTAAGATCCAAGTATATAATATCAAAGCTATTCCTGCATCCAGTTCTTTTGTGACTGCATCATAGTATCCAATCAAATTGGTCAGGCAAGACTTCCCCTTAACAAAACCATGCTGTGTCCGAGCTATAACTGAAGTCTTGTCTAGATGATCCTGCAGTGCTTCTTTAACCAGTGCCTCCATTAATTTTCCTGGAACAGAAGTTAAGCTCACAGGTCTATAATTACTTGTGTCAGCCTTTGATCCTCCTTTGTGAATTGGGGTCACATTTGCACATTTCCAGTCTATGGGTACCTCCCCTGAGTCCAAGAAAGCTCTCATAATTATGGCTAAGGATTTGCTTACTTCCTTTGCTGCCTCCTTTAATATAACTGGATAGATCCCATCCACCCCGGGTGCCTTTCTTGTGTTTATCTTCAACAATTTCTCCTCCAATTTACTCCCAGTTATTTCAAGATTCTGTAGCTTACTGCTAGAGTTGAATATACCTCTGGATTCCCCTCGCTGAATAACTCCTCATGTGTTAATGTCGATGCAAAATATTCATTTAGTTTGTTAGCTACCTGAGCAGGATCATCAACAGTTGACCCATCAATATCAAGTGGACCAATCTGATTCATCCCCTTCCTTCTAGAGTTTACATAAGTAAAGAACTCTTTGCTGTTTTTCTTTGCATCCCTTGCCAAGGATTTCTCGTAATCTGCCTTCGCCTGCCTAACCTCCTTTGTAACTTGGTTGCATATCAACTTGTATCTATCATAGGCTTCTGTGTCATGTGTTAATTTGTAAGTATCCCATGCATTTTTCTTCTCTGCCATATGCCTCATTAGTTCATCTGACATCCATTTTGGCCTAAACCTTGAACAATATTTCTTAGTTGGTATGTAAAGCCTAGTAGCTTCCAAGATAAGTTCTTTGAATGCTTCCCATTTTGAATTTGCTGTTGGTAACATCATCAGTTGGTCCCACTGTATAGAATTTAAATTATTAGGAGCACCATCTGCAGCGCAAGATGTTATATTTTTCATTGATATATTATTGTCATCTAAGTAATTGTTTAGCTTATTATATATATCTTTGGAGGTAATGGTGCTCTCTAATGATTTACAGAATAACATTTCTTCAGAAAAATTACCTTCATCAATATATCTTACATAAGTTATCAGTACGGCTTCACTGTCTCTCAAAGATGAGTCATCCATTTGCACTGAGAATTTTCTGAGAAGTTTCAGCTTTCCAACAAGTTGTATTTCAATATCTTCACTCATTTCATCTATTCTTCCGCTAACAGTATTGTTATTGAGTGGCTTAGCTTTCACGTCTTTGTCATCTTTTTCCAGAACTGTTTTAAGAAATGCTGATATTGATGGTTTGATTAAATTTTCTCCTATAGTATGATTTTTCCCAGATTTAGCAATGAGTAAAGAAATTTCAACTAGCCTCAAGAGTACGATTGACAGTTGCAGAATGAGCAATAAACAGAGACTTTACCAACAATTCTTCTTTTGTACAAGTTAAGTCATAGTAGGCGGTTGTTTTAAACTCTAGACGAGCAATTTTTGAATTGCCCCCCTGAACAATCAAATTTCCCCCATGTGGGGCGTGGGACCCACGTTGGGAAACACCGAGTTAGAGTGTGTATCCAGAGAGTTACAGTCTTAGCATTCTCATCGGTCTGGGAATGCTGGCCAGCGAGAAACTTCTTTTTGGCTAGACCCAGTCGTCATCGGAGGTGAATCTTGCTTTCACCATTTCACACACAATACGAAGCAGCAAGTAAGGTCATGCTCACGACGTTTTGTGAGTTTTTAAATAGGCACAGTGTGGTACTTATTAAGTGTTTGGCGCACTGAAGAATTGCCTTGTTAGCCAATCCGTCCACACTGGTGAAAATGTAAACTGCTGTTCGTCACTGGATGCACATACACAATGGCAGTGAAATTAGAAACTTACAGTGGCGGACTAAAAACTGCATCACCTTAAAAAAAAAAGTAACACTTGTAGTGAAACGTATAAGATATTGTTTGATTACAATCGTTTTTTTTTTTTTTTTTGTCGCAAAGCAAAGTAGTGCTTCAGATAACGCTTCTATTGCAGCAGACAGTAATTGCAAGGTATTTCATCAGCCGTTTCTATTAATACGGCGTTGGAAGGGTATACATGCTCATTAGTATCCTGTTTTGCGGAAGTGTAAGAATGGCTCCATATGTTCAGGTGACACCAAGAAAAAAAAGTGTAGCTGTTCTATCCCAGGAAGGGCTTTCTACCCGTGCTATCGCTGATAAAATAGGCTGCCACCAGTCAACAGTATCCCAGGTGCTGGAATTAAAGCATGAAACCGGTGATGTTAAGAGAAGACCTGGATCAGGCTGTAAGAGAGTGATTTTCTAAGATCGATATTTGAAACGGCTATGCCTTCGTAATCGCCATGCTAGTGCTCTTAATCCAAAACTGGACTTTGAGATGGCCTCTGGTGTTGAAACGTGCACGAACTATTAAAAAACGGCTTTCGGAATGTGGTCTGCATGCCTATCGGCCCAAGAAGAAGCCTTTGTTGACCCAACAAATGAGGAAGAAGCGACTTGCTTGTGCTAAAATGCATGCTTCATGGGCAAAAGAGCAATGGGACACCGTCATCTTTTCTGACGAATCGAAATTCAACCTGCATGACTCAGTTGGGAAGCGATATGTCAGAAGACTAAAATCGGAGGCATACCATCCTGACTGCATAACACAGACTGTAAAGTTCCCCACCGGTCAGATGGTCTGGGGATGCATAACAAGCAAAGAGGTGTAGCGAATTAAGTTTATTAACAGAACGGTGAATGCAGAAACTTGCACTGCTATATTGGAGGAGTGCCTGAAAAATCTGCAAAACTGCATTTTTTCAACAGGACTCAGTACCTTGCCACACAGCAAAATTGTAAATTTTATGCTATTTAGATTTAATGATGAGTTTGTATTCTTGTCTCACAAGGCTTAAAACATACACTAATGTTTCCCACGTTTTTCTGTTTCCCTCATAACACCTCAGAAATGGTGGACAGGCCTGGCAACAGTGCAGATTTGAATCCTATTGGAAATTGCTGGTACATAATATCGTCTAAAATTTCTCAAAGAAGCCAACAAGTAAGATTCTGCTGCAGGAGAGCATTGTAGGGGTGTGGTACCACGAAAATGGGCAACCGTATATCCAGAAGTTGATTAACTCTATGCCAGATCGTTGCAAGGCTGTAATTGAAACTCGAGGAGGAACAGCAAAATATTGAGGGCTTATTTTGCTGATTTACAGTACATAATACTATTACGTTAACTTGTTATTTCAGTTTGTACACGTAAATGCAATAAAATGTATGTTTGGTTGTCATGATTGCCATTTGCATGATTTCTCATATTTCCATTAATTACGCATTTTACTCTTTGGGAAGATATTTATGGCAATTAGGTATATCAGGTGGAGTCTTTTTATTGGATTTCATTCACAGAGATTATATCCCATCTAAAAAATGCATTTCGAACATTTCTGCTACCCACAATGCGCTGCATTGTGGGTTGCAGAAAAAACAATCTGCAACAAATTCATAAGCGATGCAGTTTTTTTGTCCGCCACAGTATGTTTCATTGGTACCAATGTCTGAACTGCTTTATTGACCAATTATATGTTGAAAAGTTGCTAAAGAAATGTTCTTACATTTAATTTACGTGTAATGTAACATTACTAGAAGTTATATTTTTGGTAATAAATCATTTGCGAAGGCGTTTTGATCAGCCTTTGTATATGGTGAAACCCATAGAATTTACGTTCAGCTTACTGAAAATTTATTTAGACAGTTCTTACTGAAATTTAAAAAAAGGGGTTATTACTTTTAAAACCGTGGTTATACAAGGGCAATGCAATTAAGGGCCATGTCTTGTTACAATTCATCCATCAGTTTCTGCAACCACGCCTATTAAGTAGGGGAAACAATTTCTGCTTCCTTTCCATAGCCCCATCATACCCTCGCTATTTTGGGCGGCTAGTCCTAATAAGGTTAATTTGTCTACACAAATGTCCGTTCACTTGCCGATTTGCATGCTATGCAGGCTGAAAGCCCGAAGGCTGAAAAACACGAATTAAAAATTAATTCATGTCAAAGACATTACATTAAATTAGTCTCTGACATGAATAATAAATGTTAGGATAAGATAAGCTTCCCTCTAATGGTTGTATATCCAGATTATTCTTCATAATTCAGATGATTATTTTTATTTCTTTGCTGTTTATCATAAACAGGTTAAGCTCTCCTGAAAGAGTGAGGGGAAGGAGAATGAGAAAAATGTACTCTATTTGGAGAGCTAATTTCAATTTAAATCTATGATTTTAACAGTCATTAAAAGCCTAACGCGACTCACTTCTCTCTTTGATTATTTTCTTCTTTCTCCCTCTTGGATTAAGTGTTTTGCATGGCTAAATTTACCAATTGTAATTATTTGCCTACAAATTAATTTATTGCACGCATTCCTCTATAATAAACGAATGTCTGCGAAGTGGTTTGATTAAAAAAAATTACAAAGAGAAATTTAACATTATTGATGAATAATATTTCTTCATGAACGTAATGTAAAATTTGAGTGATCCAAAAGTCAAGAAATACTGTATTTCATTTGTTGCACAATTACGGACTTTGGATAATGCTTGGTACTTTACTGTTATGCGCATACCTACATCACTCTCGTTTTTCCATTTTTTTTCACTACTTTGCTATGGTTTACTTTCTGTGGTTCAAACGTGTGGCTGTCATACGCAATGACTAATTTCGAAAGTGATATCCAACGACCTCTTTGAAAATTCCTTTGAAGCTCTTGCCACGATTCATTCTGTTTGGGATAACTTTGTTATTTGCGCACCGCTTTAAATCTTGTAGTGCGCTAAATGATTTTACTCTACCTTAAAATTCCTGCTGGCTAATGATTTGTTGACTGGGGTTGGGCTTACCCAAACTCGTCACCTGCAAGAACTATTGTGAAGGCGTAACCCAACGCCTAAGTCAGTTTGTCCTACTTAAAAGTCATAGCAAATAGGCTTAAATAATAAAAACATCAGGCAGTACTAAAGGAATAAACGTCTTAAGTTTTTAATAAAATCAAGGATACTTGTTAAGAAATTATTATGGAGGATTCCTGAGCAATTTGGCCGTAATGTACACATATAGGTCCATACATAAATTCTTACATTCACCACTTTATCATGCCCAGTTTCTAACACGCTAATTAAACTTCGTTTGTTATAACAGTCTCTCCATAAATTAGTAACAGTTCCCTACATTTATAGTCTTATTCACTAGTATTAGATTGGACTTCTCCATTCAATTACTGTACAATATAACTTCAGTTAGCATTCTACTATAAATGTATCATCCTATTAAACTCTTAAAGTGAAATCCATTAACCTTGGGACTTTAATCTATATCCAACTCTAGTGCATTTATCTGTTCATATACAATTTTCATACTAAGTGTCATTTGTGCTTTTCATGCAGAGATAACTCGGTAACTTTTATTCATAATTTAGCGAACAGTCCTGATAATGGTTATAACTGGGGCCAGAGCACAAATTTAGTCACAGTTTTTATAGCATCCATGCTAAATTTCTTATCTCTCCGATACAGTACTGTCAGGTTTGGTAACTTCTAGTTTAGTGCAAGCAGGCTGTTGCTAGAAAGACTCAATGTCTATTAGCATACCCGCGTTAGTCGCATAATATCTGCGATCCGATCGGGAACCTATTCTGAAACTGTATACTGTATTTTCTGAAAGAAACTTACTTTATTTAACATTTTGGATGAACACTCGATGTCATCACAGTTTACTTGTCTCCTTGATAGCGTTTATTTCTGTGTTGTGTTACTCTTCGTCTTTGCCATCGTTTGAATTTCGGGTCCTTTGATCAAATTTCCCTGGAATTACTCTATGTAGGTCTTCTTTATCAGTTATTTATACACATCATTTCATTTTTCCTAAACAAACAAATCTACCCGCAACTGGTGAGGTACTCGAACTCAGAAAGACCTCCATTCACACGGTCCGATAGGACAAAGCCGTGCTACTCAACATAACCTTCTTTGGTAACCAGATGAACCCCACCCCCTTAACTCTCCCAGACTTCATCAAGAAAAATACCTCTCACTGAACTTATCTAGTCTTTTTAAGAGTCCTGTCTCCGCCAAATTCTTCCACCCCACGGTAATATTTCGAGTTGGAGAAACAACGGGTTATCTATCATTTAGAGCACTGCCCTCAATCAGAAGTGAACCTAGTCCACTAAGGAGCTCTTATCTGCGTCACTTCGTGAATTTTTCAGCTCTCTCTTAGAATAAACTTGTCCGAATGGACAATTCTTTAAATTAATCTCCATTTATTCTGGGTATTTCACGAGCTCTAGCATTTTGGTAAATAAGAATGAGGTCTTTATCCGTTCAACGATAGTTGTTCTGGATTTGGGGATTAAATTTTTAGGTGTATATAATGTAAATTTTTGTAAGCAGTTAACGTCAATGTGCAGTGTGTATCAACTTTCTCCCCTCTTTCAATTTGCAAAAATTCACTGTAATTTTAAGCTCACGGACCTTTGACTTACTTCTTTAATTAAGTGCTTAACTCTGTGAATTGAGAAAACCAGAAAATTCATTCCTACATATTTGAATTTTTCGTACAATTTAATTCCAACCCAAAAAAAAAAAAAAAAAAAATATATATATATAAGGGAATGCAGGGATGGAAAGGAATTGCGATTTTAAGAAGTAAAAAATAACTTTGCTGAAAAATCCCTAGGAGAGAGGAATGAATGCTATGAGCACCATCCTGCTTCCTAAATGTAGATAAATAAGCTACAAATATCAGACTATGTATATAAAGTGCTTAGCATCATAATACACAGCCATTTCTGAATAAACAGAAAATTTTTTTAAGGTGGCATCGTTTTAGGTTATATCTCATATTGTGAATGCCTTCACAACGAGTTGCCATGATATTGCACTACTTCGAATAAGTAACGCTTCACCTAAGGAGAAGACTAGTGTTACTTATTCTCAGATAGGTACCACCACCCAGACAGCACTGTTTCAGGGCTATTTGTATATGTGTGGGATAATAGCTCTACTATCCACTTGTCCCTATTAGACTTAGAAAGCAAAAAAGGTAGAGGGAAAGTAATAGTAGGAGTGGAAGAGGAAAATGAAACATGTAGAAGAATGAAAGGGACTAACTCCTTCAACTCACACCACTCAAAAACTCATAAACTCCTCGAATAGGTAACGCTTCCCCAGTAGAGAAGACTGTTGTTTCCCATTCTCGGAAACTCCGTGAACACCAGGCTCCCCAGACATGTTTCAAGGCTATTGGCCTATCATCAGTGGGTGGGCAGGTACTGTTTCAGGGCTATTTGGCCCTTCGTCAGTGAGTGGGTAGGTATCCAAGTGATGCAATGATGGCAAAAACAGTTATGAAGTATAACTCCACAATATGAGAGATGCCTGATGGTGTATGATGTATTTAGACTAAGGCGCATTTAGGGCTAGAGCCTCAAGCTGCGAACAAATTTAGACTATGTATATAAAGTGCTTAGCATCATAATACACAGCCATTTCTGAATAAACAGAAAATTTTTTTTTAGTAAGTAAAAAGATGGTAAATTTTTTTTACCATCAGGCATCTCTCATATTGTGGAGTTATACTTCATAACTGTTTTTGCCATCATTGCATCACTTGGGTACCTACCCACTCACTGACGAAGGGCCAAATAGCCCTGAAACAGTGCTGTCTGGGTGGTGGTACCTATCTGAGAATAAGTAACACTAGTCTTCTCCTTAGGTGAAGCGTTACTTATTCGAAGTAGTGCAATATCATGGCAACTCGTTGTGAAGGCATTCACAATATGAGATATAACCTAAAACGATGCCACCTTAAAAAATTTTCTGTTTATTCAGAAATGGCTGTGTATTATGATGCTAAGCACTTTATATACATAGTCTAAATTTGTTCGCAGCTTGAGGCTCTAGCCCTAAATGCGCCTTAGGCTACAAATATCAATATTGTCCCCAGTAAAATATTTTATGAGGTCCTGGTTTTAGGAAGAATTTAGAGAAACTGGAAAATATTACAAAAACCTCTGGAAATTCTTACAGTGTAAAAGCACTTCTCACAAATACAATAAACGTGTGGAACATTATTAATTTGGTGTTTTACATTATATTAATTTTTTTCACTAAATATTATTCTCAGTAATAATAAGAGGTTAGCATAATATTCTGTTTTCTTTCCAACTTCATAATAATAAACTTCAGGTTTAATTTTTTCAGTTATATTTTGCCATAAGGCATAATTTAAAAATTATGGAACTAAACTAATTTTTTCTTAAAAGATTTCTTTATAAAAACAGCAATGCTGTTCTTATAAGATATTTTTATTTAATGAATGTTCAGTAAGTTGGAATTAACTTCATTTAAGATTTTAAATGTTTTCTTTTTTTACATTTAATTACTGTAAACAATACATGCAAGTTCCTTCAGAAACGCATTGACACATTCCTTTTTTTTTTTTTTTCACGCGCATGCAGTATAAGTGTATTTAGTGAAAAGGCAGCAAGCTATGGAGATAAGATTACTATAGAACATTGGAACTGTTACTTTCGCGTTTCATGCATGTGAGGCGCTTTTTTTTTTTTTTTTTGAAAAGTAAGCATTTCTTTACAACGTATCGTAATTTTCGGTGACATTTTAATGCTATTAAGGTGCCCCCACCAATACAAGTCGTGGGTACGTTCAAATCCCGTTAACATGGCGAGGAATTTTTATGGACGTTTTCACAATGTGGCTGAGTTAGCCAGCCTCAGGCGATGATCACATGATTTTACTTCTGGATATTTGGGTTTTTCGTCCAGTAAACAGCAAACCAACAGACGTCTACGCGCTACAGACATAACATACTGACTCCTCACAACCTTAGTTGCTTTGGCGCTTGACACACGCCTAACCTGACATACTATAGATAAGATTGAGAATGCAGTGAGTTCGTTCTCGTTCTGCATTCTCAGTCTTGTGTCATTCATTCATGCTCGTGTGCTATATTTCTCAGACTCTACTACGAGGCATATTCTTCCAGCACAAAAAGTTCGCCTTTACTATATGGCTGTTGTTTAAGAACTCAGTGCAGATGATAAAATGAATCGACTAAATTTCTGCATGAATCTTATGGAGTTAAAAAATCAACTTAATCAACTACCGTCATTCAAAGTGTGTATGTGTGAACCTCTAGTTTTGTTCCCTTTCTCTCGACCACTCCTCTATGGCAGCTGGGTTACATAAGCCTTGTCAAGTTCATGAATTGCCACTCCATTCACTAAATGAAACTCCTTCATCAACGTAGAATGTTACTGTGATATTATTTCAGCAGTTTTGACACAGGTTGAATAAACTGGCAACATAAACGAGATGTGTTTCAGTATGGAGGAAGAACATCTCATAAGGCATGAGCAATTATGAATCTTTTACTCGAAATCTTTCCTCCCGCACATTTCTCATTTTAAGCCACGGATTTCCAAAAGCTCAAAATGTTTATTCGTGAATAATTGCTGGAATAAATGAAAAACATTAGAAGGGGCTCATTTCTTGGATTCAGTATGATAAAACTCCTAAATGTTTAAAATAGATCTTATGTGAGTTTGTTCTGCATTTTTTCAATAAAAATTTGTTTACTATCAAAATGTGTTACTTGTTTCTGACAGGGGTAGCAAAGTTTTTTTTCTCCCGGAAACTCGGATATGTCGTCCAGTAAATAGGAAATCTACCACAGAACACATGCAATTTACAGACATATTATCTACTGCGAAAAATGGCCTAAATTGCTGATGCGTCTCAATTGTACAACAACCAACAGCCAATGCGGAATTACTTTTTACGACGAGTGTACAGAAAATTTTACATTTCCACTACGATAAATGTACTCTTATTAATCTTTCTAATAACTAGTTTGTCGAAGTGAATACCTCCAAAATTTCATTATTAGTTAAAAACTAAAGCTCCTCCCTGATATTGAATACCAGGAAAAATACCAGCCGTGAGAAATGGAAACAGCTCATCAAAGGGGCAAACCAGCCGAAAGGCTGAGACACTGAAGAAGAAGAAACTATGCTTACAAGTAACGTTTTTAGCTTACTCCAAAATGTTTTAGGAGGACTGAATGTCATGTTTATTTGTGAAGAAAATGTAAATGGTTTGGTAATTTCCTAATAGTGTATATTCGCTAGTTAAAGTAATTTGGCAGTGCTTTAGAATTCTTTCAGAATTTTTAATTTAATTAGGTCTGAAGATTTAATTAAATTTTCAAATTAAATTAGATAATGTGTGTCATATATTTTCTGGCTACTACTAAGTAATTATGCATAAAATTAAAACGGCAAAATCAAAATAGAAAAGGCATCATATATCAAGGATAAAATGTTATGAACTGTAGCATGAAGCAATAGCGTTACTTTCTTCAGAGTTCCACCTCCTAGAGTGCATGTCACATTCGCTCTTCTACAATCTGCTGGAATTTTGTTTAGCTCAGTGTTTTAAATTAAGATTTATGTTCCCCTTAAACAAAATATATTTACAGTTGACACCTTACAAGACGCTGTACTTTTGTAGACTGCAGGCTTGCTTATGTTAGCACCTTGCGACTTTCAGTAATGATCTCCGTTATGTATCAAAATGAAATAGTGAAGTTAATAATTTTGCATAGAAAAGTACGACTCATGGTCAAACAGCCATGACACTGCTGAGTTGAACTGAAAGTCGTCATTCTTTCTCATAACCTGTCAGTTTTTTTCTTTATTAACTGTCTTCTAATGAAATACTTCAAGGACGTATTCTAAAGTTAGAGGAATCACCAAGTTCTGTTTAATGTTTACCAAAAAAAAATCTTTAAACGGTAAACGTCCTCCTTAACATTACAATGGTTTCTCCACTTGTCACTCGTTTGGCGAGGTCTGGATTCGGTCCTCCATCGCTGGAAGAATTTCTAAAGTTCTCTTCGAGGTTGTAGATAGCCGATTTCAGGCGGAGCAAGTAGAGTTTCCCCCGTGAGTTATTCCGGTTTTTCAGCCTGCACAACACACATATAGGCTCGTGAATTAGTACACATTTTTACATATATAATATATAATGGAGCAATATGGTCTAAGTCACCTAAAAATCAAAAACATGAACGGTAAACATGTTTAGTGTATCGTTAATGTATCTCATTAATGTTAGTGTATCTTGGTCTAATGCTAAATGCACAAGTTGCGAATTTGAGAAAGTGAGTAATACGTTGGTTATCATCAAAAAGTCGGCAATCTTGTTCGTGAGCAACTATTAGACAGTTTCATGATCTAACAAATTTCTTGATATCGTCGGTGCTGGGTCAGACCTATGGCAATAAGGTGAAATCTCCACCCCTGCACAATCAACGCTGAATAGTTATTCCGAAGAACCAGATTTCGTATGGTGTGCTAGATTCGTTCATTTTTATAAACACAGCCAGAAACGGTCAGTATCGGTAATGGATTGTCGGATTTGGGAGGTTCGACTGTACTGGTACTACTACTAATAACAATAAGGTAATCGACCAGGTAATCAACACCAGGAACTATAGAAAATACATCATCAAGAAGCCCGGAATGACAGATAACACATGTCGACGGCCCCATCTGCTCTTAGAAACGATCCAACCCATCACCGCCGGATGCAGAGTTATCACTCAGACTAATTACACTCTTAGACACGACCAGATCGCCATCAGAAGCTAGCGAGGAAATACCAGTTGATCAAGGAAAGTGTACCGTCTTAGAATTATTAACCCAGTCCGTACTAGAGATCCAACCCACAAGCTCTACTGGGACAGCGCCATAATAACGATAAGACAGTCTCGCACAACAGACCGGACATAACCCTTGTCGACAGAAAGAAAAGGGCTGCCTATCTGATCGACATAGTGGTGCTCAACGCTGGCAACCTCCAGAAAACCCACTAGGAGATGATCAGGAAGTATATAGACCTAAGACAAGAGTTCAAAGAGATGTGGAATATGCAACACATAGCGACTTGTTGCATATTCCACTGTCATCGTGTCACCTACCGGTATGATGCTAAACACCTTTCACAAGAGCCTAGAAGCAATACGTCTCCCAGAAACACCTGCAAGGAACTCCAGAAAGTCGCAATCCTGAACATATAGCTAGGAGTATAGAGAATAAATTTGATGAGCTTGAAGTGCTAGTCAAGACATCAAAGGCAGATATTGTTGGGATATCAGAGACGTGGTGTCACACAGATATAAGCAGTACAGAATTGGAATTTGGGGAGTACAATGTGTACAGGAAGAATAGACAGGACAGGAAGGGAGGAGGGGTTATGCTGTTAATTAAGTTGGTGTGAAATAAGCACTGGGAAAGGAAAAATGAGAGTAGGTGTGCGTTATACGCCTAATGAATCTGATGAGCATAATGAACAATTAATGGGGAATTTTAACTTTCCAGATATTGACTGGAACTCGTGGGTTGGTCACTCGCACACTAGCAAGACTTTTGGGGATTTATTGGACGACTGTTTTCTACAGCAACATGTTCGAGAGGCAACCAGAGGCAGTAATACTCTTGATCTGATTATCAGCAGTGATTATTCATGTATTAAGAATTTTCAGATAAAGGAACCACTGGGTGACAGTGATCACAATGTATTGGTGTGGGAATTACTTAAAGATGTAACTGCCATCAAGGCTAGAGGGAAGGGCTTTTGCTTTCGTAAAAGTGACTATGGAGGTCTCAGACAATTTTTAAATTCTGTACAGTGGGATCAACTAATGATGTTACCAACGTTGAATTCTAAATGGGAAGCCTTCAGGGAATTAATTTTGGAGTCTACTAGGCTTTTCATTCCAACTAAGAAATACTGTTCAAGGTTTAGGCCTAAATAGATGTCAGATGAATTAATGAGGCTCGTGGCAGAGAAGAAGAATGTATGGGGATGCATATAAAGTATCAGGTAACACAGAAGCCTATGGCAGATATAAACTAGTCTGTAATCAAGTCACAAAGGAGGTTAGGCAGGCAAAGGCAGATTACGAGAAATCTTTGGCAAAGGATGCAAAGAAAAACAGCAAACAGTTCTTTACTTATGTAAACTCTAGAAGTAAAGGAATGAATTAGATTGGACCACTTAACATCTTAGATGGTTGACTATTAATGATCATGCTCAGGTAGCTGATCAACTGAATGAATATTTTGCATCTACATTCACACATGAGGAGTTATTCAATGAGGGGAGTGCCGGAAGTTTATCAAACGCTAACAGGGAGCAAAGTGGAGGAGAAATTGTTGAAGTTAAACATAAGAAAGGCACCTGGGGTGGACGGGATCTATCCAGTTATATTAAAGGAGGCAGCTAAGGAAGTAAGCAAACCCTTAGCCATAAAGATATCCCGTTCTATAAACCCTGTGTTTCTTCAGATTTATGAAGAGGAAATAATAACTGGGGTGCTAGGACTGGACTGTAGGACGATTGGTTTAACTGGTGGAATCTGCAATCTATCAGAGCAGCAGCAGTTGTTTTAAGGGACTTAAAGGAGCATTGCGATGAAGCAGCATGACACCTCATGTAGATTTCCTTCTTCTTGTTACTTTATTGTCCCGTTTAAATTTTTGAGGACAGAGACATAGACATATCCGATGATTGGTTTCTTGTATGCAATGCAATGTAGGCTAAAAGAATTCCTTTCATATTCCAAAAAATGGTGGCTATAATTTTCCGGCGAAGAGTTGTGCTGAGATTTTTGGATGGTGGCAACTCATAGTGTTTCCATTTTATGGATTCCTGTTTTGTTTTTGGATCGCAGTGATGAATCCATGTTGCATCACCAATTACAATTCTTGAAAGGTCTGCGTCTTTGCACGTATAAATTTTCATCACAAAATTGAGCTCTAGACTGTGTTTTTTAAGGGGGTGTGAGCATTCTTACCAACCCCAACAAGAACTTAGATTTGGTATGGCCAAGTGTTCGTGGAGGATGATCAGTACCGACCCCTCACATTCTTTATCAATCATTCGCCTTGATAAATCTATCCTTGTACGGTAACCTGGTCTTCATTTTTTTGGCACATTTCTGAAGTTGTCATTACTTACGTTGGTAGTCCCGAGTTGTTAATTTTCTGTGGATTCTCGACCCCATTTAAGTTGTTTAGACCAAAGTAATATCTTGTATTCCGAAGGGGTAGCACCACCATATGTAGCTTTTATGAATAATTTTTGGTCCATTCCGTCTTTTTATCAAAAATCCAATGGCCCGATACTCCAATTTCGTGGCATTCGTGTTTTCCTTTGGGTTGCTATGTTAATTCTCTTCTGTTCTTCCGTACTTCACTGTATTGAACTGGACTTGAGCGATTAAGATAGATATTTATGAGTAAACTTCTAAAGTTAACGTTTTTTAACTAAAGCATATTTATGGGCAATGTGAATAATATTTTTAAATGCCTTCGTATAACCCTTTAATTTCGTTTCTATAGACGCACTTTTCTCGCTCATTGTCAGAAAAAACGCTCTACAACAGTGCTTCCCAATATTCTTTAGGATGCGACTCCTTTTCATAAGCCATCAATATTCGCAAGTCAATATGATGGCTTGTACCATTACCGAAATACCAACATCATAAAATATTTACCAAAAAAATTGCTGTTTTAACTTTTAAAATTCACATTGCGATTTAGTTTATCATATAATGTTTTTAATTACTTCATTTGTTATTATTATTTCTTATTTTTATATTTTGAACTTTATATAGGTTTCACTCGAATCATTTGGAATGTGTGAGCGACGCAAGTTTTCAATTGGGACACACCGCTCTATAATATTAAAAAAATCAATAACGGAACTAAACTTCTGCATTATTATGTATTAAACCTATCAAGCAGTCAGAAAAAAGCCAGTTTTTTTGGGTGGAACCGTTCTTTTCTCAGCACACTTGAGTAACTCCAGTCTTGGGTTGCTCGACTCCAGTTAATTCCTGTTTGAGTTTTCTCGTCAGTGATTTCTTGGTATAATCACCGTCCTCCCCACAAGGGAAGAAAACGCCTGAATTCGAATCTAATCAATGACGTAAATGTTGTTAAAAATGTCCCCGTGGCCCTTTTCACACCATGACTGAGTTAGTCATTCTCCGGAGAGTGTAGCTGTTGTTGTTTGATTGAGAGTGTTTTTGGCGAAACGGCAACTTTGGCCATATTACACCTAGCGAAGGTTGCATGGTTCTTTTTCTCCCGGATACTCAGGTCAGTTACACATAATTTAGCAGTACTCAGGGTTTTAGTCCAGAAAACAGACAAATCAACAGCAGAATACGCGAAATTTAGTTAGAGTCATAATATATATACGGCATAATATAATCTAAGTCGCTGATGCGCTTAAACCCTACAGCAACAAGAGAAAAATTTTTTGTAGTTTGGAAATGATCACTGAAGGTGAGGCTTTCGTCCACCATAACACCAAGGTCTAAGTTATTTTGATATTTTGCTTATTTTGATACATAAGAGTATTGGGTCTGAATTTAGACACTAAATTAAATTTTCGTAAACATGTAACCTATCCACGAACTACGTGCCTCCAGAAACTAAACATCCTTCGTGCAGTAACCTCAACATCTTGGGGTGCTGAAAGACAGTCATTGCTGAATTTATATCGTGCTGTAATCCGGTCACGATTAGATTACGGGTTGATATTGATATTTATTACATAAAGCGGTCCCAGCCAACCAATGGCAACCCCGTTGTCAGTTACACATAATTTAGCAGTACTCTTATATACTCCCTCTCCTGTTTGCCCAAGTGCAGGGAGAGAAAAAACCTGTCATGACCAAAACAGACTGATATGAACGAATTGAAAAATAATCAAATTACATAAAAAATAAAATATATATATAATTAAATTTCAGACAAAGTCCAAACTTCATTGGAAAGATCTGCATCTGTTCACAGTCTGTTGGAAAGCCAGCAGCGCTAGGAGCTGCCGAGAAGAGAAAGCTATAGTTTATGCATCAGCTAAAAACAGCATCTTACGGTCTGTGAACACTATTCAACACAGTGCCCTTCGATCAGCACTAGCGCCTACAGAACCTCGCCAGTACACAGCTTGTATATAGAAGCACACGACCCTCCGCTTTATCTTAGAAGACAACGCCTACTCTGCCAATACGCTGCCAAAATAAGAAGCTTTCCAACTCACCCCTGTTGGGTATACCTCAACCAACCTCTATGGCCAACACTTTATGAATCCAAGCCTAATGAACCCAGACCTGCTGGGATTCGTCTTCAAGAAGTAATACAAAAGTGGAAAATCGATTTCAATAAAATTGCGGAAAGTGCAAATATGCCTTTACCTCCATGAAATAGACATGATATAAACATTGATCTTTACTTCGCTCAGTGGTCAAAAAATACCATTCCATCACTTAACATCCGACAGTTACATGCCAACTATACTTCGCAACGCACTGGGAAACTCATAATCTATACGGATGGCTCTAAGTCCCAATCACATGTAGGTGCAGAAGCTGTGTTCCCTTCGCAGGTAATTTCAAAATCCCTTCCAGTTTAGTGCAGCATACTATCTGCAGAACTGTATGCTATACAGCTTGCATTAAGTGAAATATGTCAACAGTCGTCCCTCTCTGTCTTAATATATAAACCGATTCGCTCAGTGCTATCTCAGCCATACAGGATATACAACATTCTCACCATCACCTTCTACAAGAAATTAGCTTTTTTATCTACCGATGTCAAAAAAAAAAAAAAAAAAAACACTCTGAAATAATAACTCTTTGCCGGATTCCAGGACATTCTGAAATAGAAGGCAATGAAAAAGCAGACAATGCAGCCAAGTCAGCATCAGAACTATCAAACAAAACAATGATAGTACCATACACTGATTTCAGACCAATTATTATTAGAGCAAGTGAAGATGAATGGACTCAAATATGGGGAAATCAAACTAATAATAAACTCCAAGAAATAAAGCCGAATCCAGAAATATGGAAATCAAGCATCAGAAAAAGTCGCAAAGAAGAAGTAATGCTTGCGAGACTACGAATTGGCCACACTCACCTTACGCATTATCATCTACTAGCTAATGAGAATCCCCCTCTCTGTTTTCAATGCCAAGTTCAGCTTAGTGTCAAACACATCCTATTAGTATGCCCGCGCTTCAGAAATTCCAGACTACTTTGCTTCAAAAGTCTATGTAATAACCAGAATCCACCTACCCTACAACAGATATTAGATAACTCTGCAAATCTAGAGGAACTGTTTAATTTCATTCGGAAAATCCGATTTGCCAAACGAATCTGAAAATAGTTACAAAAAAAAAAAAAAAAAACCTGGAAGGACACATCTTGTCCTTGATGCCCTTGTGTCTTAATCAAAAACCCTTAATCCTTAAGGGTTGATTAAACCCTTAATCAACAACAACAACAGCTTATTTTGACACCTTGAACTGAATTATAATATTATTTCTGCGTATCGTCTTTGCGAAGATTATCCGGGAAGACTTTTCTGATAAATATCAGTCTGTTCTAGGCATATTTCTAAGTTTTTGGGTTTTATCGCCATTTCATTAACTGTGTGCTATGTGCTTTCTCCACTGTTTGGAGTTTTAAGGAATATGAAGGAGCCCTCTCTGCGTGCTTCTCTTTGCTGCAGCAATGAAGGGATGCTAATGCTGCAGCAAAGACGGGCATGCAAGAGGCGGTACTTCCCATATCATATCACGTGACACTAAAGCTGAGATTGAAACGAATAA
Source organism: Mastigoproctus giganteus (assembly GCF_048544385.1). Taxonomy (NCBI): domain Eukaryota; kingdom Metazoa; phylum Arthropoda; class Arachnida; order Uropygi; family Thelyphonidae; genus Mastigoproctus; species Mastigoproctus giganteus. The sequence goes on from NC_143577.1 coordinate 44,088,654, forward strand.
TAAAAATGTTTCTTTTCATACTTCGGGAAGACCACGTGAGATCAGAGGAGTTCACACGATAGATAGAATACAAGAACGGCACTGTATTTAGTAGTCACGTGGTCTTGAATCATGGTCACTGATACACGTGTACTTCTGCATCCTGGGGCTTGATCACTCGGCCATAATGATCAAGGAGTTGTCTTGGGGGATGGTTTAATAATATAGTTATATTTTCTGTTTCTTTTCTTGACGTCAAATTCAAAGGAGAATGTGACGTCAAGAAAAGCAAAATTCCAGCAGCTGGTAGAAGAATTTGTTTTTGCTAAATAGATCAAATGTAGTTTACAGAAACAATACACCTACATCTCATAGCCTTAATTGCTAATAGAAAAAGTTTGATGGCCATATTATGAGAATTCCGATTAATACATCTATTCACGTTATATAAACAAACCTCAGTAGTGTAACATTTTTCTCTTATGAAGTAAGCCACTTGAACTTTTTTATGCCTTCTACGATACCGAAACCTACGTAGCGCATTTTTGTGAAAATAAAGCGCAGCATCTAAAGGCTTTAAACCTTTTTTTCTTTTTTTTTCCTCGCATCTTTCAACGTGCAATAAACTCTTCTATCAAGTAGAAATAGCTGTAAAAATTTCGCTGACTTGCAAGAACTAGACTATATGAAACTTGACATTCTAGAGTAAGATGGCTTAACGGTACAAGCATCTTTTTGTAATAAAGAAACCTTGCAAAGTTACTTATTTGAAGCTTTCGGGAAATCCGTGGCTGGGTCTTTCATTGGGGTCGTATGACAGTTGAAGGTTCTTCCCCTCCCCCCCTCCCCCAAATGATTTATGGACAGAGTCGTATCAGGTAACCTACTCCGGCGATAAAAAGTCTCCGTCAATGTCTCTTCTTTGGGTACTCGTCGTAAGTAGCGAGCGTGTTTCGGTGACATGTCACGCTCTTCCGTTGCAGCAGCTCTGTCTGACATTCCTGGCTCCGGTTGACATTCACCGAGGTGGTCGACGCCACCCATGTCGAGAACGTGGTCACGATAAAGACAACCCTTGCGGTTTCCACCATCGGTGTACAAGTGTACGGTCCATTCACGACAGAGAAGAGCAGGCCTTCTTACCTCGTCACGGTTAGTCGCGCCATAATGCCAAGAATTTCGACAACTCCGGAAAAGGACCCTTATTTGTGGGCTACCCTCGTGATAGGTGTCTCTAAATACCAGCCACTTAATGTCTCGTGACGCTCTTCTTCTTCTCTAGGCATACCTAGGCTGTTAAACCACGCCTCCATCACTACGGCGAGCACCCAGCTGTATCCACATGTTAACTAGCCGGTCTAACACGTGCACCGAAGCATGCCATATTATACTGTCCCGCAGTTATTGGAGACTCACTTTCCCAACACCTTGTTATCGTCCGAGTTCACGTCTGACATAGATAGAGTGGACGGGCTGATGGAGTAATTTTCATATTTGTTTATTTCCCAGAATCGCTTAGGCAACGTCAATTGGGAAATGACCACTTGAAACGAGTGAATTATAAAAGTTGCATCATAAAACCTTCACGAAGTTCCTCTGTATGGCGAAGGCGTGGCTAAATCAAAGTGGGAAGGGATCGTGGCTTCTTTATCGCTTGTTTCTTTAAGTATGATCGCAGAAAACATTCGTTTCCAACGGTGCCGTGAATCGTAGTTTCATCGGGAACAGTGATTGAGATGATAAGAAAAACAGGCTTTGGAGTGAGTGCGGAAACTGGTCAGTAAAATATTGAAAGAGAAGCCAGTGCCACTACCAAAGAAGTCAAAGACTTATTTGACTAACAATAACGTCTTAATTCCACTTTAAACAGAAAAGTGATATTTTAGAACGCGTAGCTGTGGAGTATAAGAGAATGTCTATTGAGGAGCAGGGTGATTTAAAAAAGTTGACTAGATATAGGGTTTTAGGCGCGTCAGCGACTTAGGCCATATTACGCCGTATATAATATATCTGTAAATTGTGTGTTCTGTGTTCGATTTGCTGTTTGCTGGACGAAAAACCCGAGTTGCTACCCTCGTCTGAGACTGAAGAACTTAGCCACATTGTGAAAAAGACCCATAAAAATTCAGTGTCATTGACATGATTCAAACTCGAATCTTTTCTACCGGATGTTGGGAGAACGGTGATTATATCAACTGTGCTACCTACGAGGGCAAGTTGACTAGCTGTACCTATATTGGTATAATTACGTATCTTTGGAATTTAGGACAAGGCTGATCTTACAGAAATACTGAATTAAGAAATATCGAATTATTTGGTTCAGAAATTTTTAAGAAATCGCGGTATTTGTAAAATAATAAATTAAATATTAGATTACGATGAATGACTTTTTCCAATGAAAGGTCCGGATGCAAAGCATCCAGGCTGATAAGGGAATTATATAGGCTTGATGCTGTGTCCTGTTGCCTTTCGCGTTGTGTGTTTCAGCGTTTGTTCATAGGCCGATTTTCATGTTATGTGGATTGAAAGGAAACTTAAATACTCAGAGGACCCACTCTCTCATCATGAGATAGGTTGACTTAGTTCTAATTGAAAGGGCTTTCATAAATTCCTTGCAGTGGGACTCAAATCCGGACTTCTCCAAATGTAGGGCAGACAGTGATGTAGCGTAAACAACTAAGCTTCCCGGATAATAACAATGCTACTTGAAAAATATTAAATATCTATAAGTTTCCTGCTAATTACAATATTCTACTTGCTTTTCGATTAAGCTATGTATATAAACATATTAAATTATTTTTTTAATAGTAATGTTGTATCCTGGAGATCTGCATGTATTTTTTTTATCTGATATGAATGCACAATTAGCGCAAACGCATCATATTAATACGCAGCAAACGCATCATATTAATACGCAGCAAACGCATCATATTAATACGCAGCAAACTCTGAATTAGCAAAAACGGTATCGTTAGTTAAATCTCATATTGTGAATACCTTCACAACGAGTTGCCATGATATTGCACTACTTCGAATAAGTAACGCTTCACCAAAGGAGAAGACTGTTGTTACTTATTCTCAGCGGATACCACCATCCAGACGGCACCGTTTTGAAATATAGTATGGGATAAAATTCTCGGTTACCCTCATACTATCCCTATTAGACTTAGAAAAGAGATAAAGATGTAGGAAGGTGATAATAGGAGAGGTAGAGGAAGGAAATGCCGTAGAAGGAAGAAAGGGACAGTTGCTCCTTCAACTCACACTCAAAGCTCATATATTCCTCGAATAGGCAACGCTTCCCCAGTAGAGAAGATTGTTGTTACCTATTCGAGGAAACTCAGCTCCTTCAATTCACACTCAAAGCTCATATATTCCTCGAATAGGCAACTCTTCCCCATCAGAGAAGATTGTTGGATTGTTGTTACCTATTCGAGGAAACTCAGTGACCATCAGGCCCCCCAGACGGCACCGTTTCGGGACTATTTGGCCCTTCTTCCGTGGGTGGGTAGGTACCCTGGTGATGCAATGATGACAAAACAGTTGTGAAGTATAACTCCACAATATGAGAGATGCCTGATGGTATATAAAGTGAATTTAGACTGAAACACTTTAAGCCCTTAAAGTGTTTCAGTCTAAATTTACTTTATATACTTTAAGGGCTTAAAGTGTTTCAGTCTAAATTCACTTTATATACCATCAGGCATCTCTCATATTGTGGAGTTATACTTCACAACTGTTTTGTCATCATTGCATCACCAGGGTACCTAAAAGAAGGGCCAAATAGCTCCGAAACGGTCACCAGGGGGAGCCTGATGCTGCCCGGAGTTTCCAAGAACAGGTAACAACAGTCTTCTCTACTGGGGAAGCGTTGCCTATTCGAGGAGTTTATGAGTTTTTGAGTGGTGTGAGTTGAAGAAGTTACTGTCCCTTTCATTCTTCTACACAGTTTATTTTCCTCTTCCACTCCTACTATTACTTTCCCTCTACTTTTTTGCTTTTCTAAGTCTAATAGGGACAAGTGGATAGTCGAGTCATTATCCCACACACACATACAAAATAGCCTCTAACCGAAATACAAAATCGCTCCTGATGCCGTCTGGGTGGTGGTGGTATCCGCTGAGAATAAATAATAATAGTCTTCTCCTTTGGTGAAGCGTTACTTATTCGAAGTAGTGCAATATCGGGGCAACTCGTTGTGAAGGTATTCACAATATGAGATTTAACTAAAACGATGCCGTTTTTGCTAATTCAGAGTTTGCTGCGTACTAATATGATGCATTTGCACTAACTTGCACGTTGTCTAATCCTCTTGCAGCCTGAGGCTTAAGCCCTTAAAGTGTTCCAGTCTGATATGAATGCGAATAATTATTTTCGAATTATATTTTTTTGTTGTATGTTTTTGTATATACGGCTCCTAGAACAAAAGTTCATCTCTGCCTCGTTGCTCTGTTCAGTTTTTACAAACTCTGTCACGGTAATACCAGTGTGTGTCGTGTAAAAAAAAAAAAAAATCATCCCGTATATAGGAATATCCCATGCTGGATGAAGGAAGGAAGCATGAAAAGGAAGGAAGAGACAGAGATCTTTCATTTTTGATTTGATATAAAAATAATGTGCACACCGTTTATAATAAGCCGTGTGCACTGTCAAGGAGGTTTAGGAAGCTTCTTTAAGGTCTAGTTCAGCTCCGCTGACCAATTGTTTGATTTGTTGATGAATAATTTTGAAACACGTTATTTATTTATTGATATTTTTAATTATGGGGGAGAAAGAGAGGGTTGCAATATTGCACAGCCATCAAGGGAAATAAATGATCACTTGAACTGGGGATTTAAGGCGAAGATTTGATAAATGGCGTATTTCTTTATTTCATTTTGCCGATGAAATAAATAAATTTTCTGCTTGTACTCCGGGACAACCACACGGTCAGAGAAGTTCAAAGATAGAGAGAATACAAGAAACACACCATATTTAGCAGTCACGGGCTTGAACGCGATCACTCAAGGCACGTGTACTTATGCACACACGCACTTGACCACTCGGCTACATATTAATCGAAAACAGTTTTCGTTTTTAATGTGAAGAACTCTCATTTCTTACAAAGCTTGAAAATTTGTCGTTCATCGTAGACTCTCCATGCATCATTTTCGCTATTCGCATTTACTTTTTTTCCACGACTCTGCACTTGTCTTAGTTCTCTTTTAATGGATTGCGCTTCGCGAATAAAATATCTCTAGAGAGAAGAAAATATGAGAGGAGGAAGCATCGCATTCATTACAGGATCAAAAAACAAATGAGCACTATAATTTAGCAACTTTAAACCAAAAATGACTTACAGAAGGCCAACTTCAAATTACAGTATTGCTTATATGTTTAGAGATCTACTGACCATCCTCTTTGGAAACAACTGTCCAGTCGACAGTGGTGTCCTGGTATTCTACCACGGCAGCACATCAGGAGGTCTGGAAAAATGGCTTCTCTGGTAGAGCTGATCGCGGAAGGTACCAGATATTTCGAAAGTGGTTTTACAAAGGTAATAAAATACAGCTAAGTATAAAAAAGTCGTTTATGTTCCCAAAAAAAAAAACATAAGTATGTTGATCGTTGCAAGAATTCAGTAGAAGTGGCGTGTAGCGATACACATCGTACGAGAATCTGAAGTATTTATCGCTCTCTAGAAGACTAATGCATATATAAAGAAGGTATTCTTCAATGACCAGTAAACTACTGTGAAGATGCTCGTTATCTACTAAAACATACTCAGAATAAATGCCCGCAGGAACGACTAAGACTCATTAAGAAAGGAATGATTTCTTTGCCGTCAAGTGCAAAGAATTAATGAACTAGTACCTCTAAGGATGTTTTCTCACTCTTAGAGTGAAAAAAATAGTCCCTCCTTTTATTTCTAGCCATGGCTACTATTAATGCATGCATAAAACATAACAGCTGCTCACACCAAGATGCTTCGATTCTTCACTCTGGAGAGATTTAACGAACCGAAAAATGATGCATCATCTTCATGACCTTTCCTTCCGTTTCCTAGGCACGCGACCTTCGCACTGGAATCTCGGAATGGCTGTCTTGCGTACTTCCAAATAGCTTTGTACGACGCCAGCTTCAACTGTCAAAACTGCCGTCATAAAAACGACACTGAGATCTGATATGAATTCATGAAAATATTTCCTGCATAGTTTGAGAAGCATGGCTATCCGCGTTTTACGCATCGGTTTCAGTACTATTAATTAATCGTTTTATCCTCGTATTCCAGTTTTTCGAACGTGTAATTGTCAGATAATTTGCTGGAGTAAGGGAATCGATTTCACTTGTCTTTTTATAAGTGAAGTCAATCTCCTTTATACTGTACTGTAACCAAAGATCGATTTACAGGCTTAATTTCAATAACACACATGTAACAAATTTCAGAAACCGTTCCATGTATTTGCATTTTTTGGTGTTTCTTTATTGTGTTGCTAATTCTAAATATGACTTAGTTTTTTCCATATCATCTAGGATTTTCCCAGAAATTAAAAAAAAAAAACAAAAAAACAAGTAATATTCCTGGAAGACTCTCTCCATGCTTCACTAAAATCTCTTTGAAAAAAAATCATATGAGAGTCCAAGCAATGAAGCTTGCACTCTCATTATCACTCTGCATCCTATTTTTCAATCAACACACATGTAACAATTTCACCAAGTTCTTTGTAATATTTTCACTCTTAATGTTACGAAGAAAGTTATTCGCTTCAAGGCGAAACAACTGCCAGGCATACCTCTTAGCATCAGTCATTTTATCTTCCGGATCTTGTGAAGTCTACATCAGCTTAACTTGTGGACCTTTCACCTTTGTATCAGACAGTTTTGGAAGCATAGATTGTATATGTTTGAAATTCCACCTGAAGGATCTAGTGGTTTAGCAAATTGCTTGATCAATCCCAACTTCGAATGGAGGAATGAAAGCAAGATTTTGTTTCTTGAAACCAAGGAAATGTTCACTAAATTGTATGCGCCAAGCTGAAACTCAGTTATGGCATCCCGTTTTCTTTTGTAGTTTTGTTCTACCAGCTGCTGTTTCAGTGGCAGAAAAAGCAATGGAACTTAGTGAAACCACCTTGCAAACCCTGAAGAAACTCCAGCGTCTTGTAGTCCCCACTGAAATCTCATTTATAATAGTCATAACTGACCTTCTCTAACACATGCTTAACATTTCCATAGTCATTAATATCAACAGAGTGACATTCCAAAGATTTAACTGTCTATGAAAAGACTCCCATTCTTCTAGAATAGGGTAAAACGTGCATTTTTAACATGCTTATTGGAATAGGGTAAAATGCTTTATGTTTTTATTCATGTTTTTTTTTTTTTTTTTTTCCTGTATATGGACATCTTGCGGCTCGGATTCAGTATATTACCATTAGTAGAGGCATGCGATGCAAGAAAGCAAGTTATGCAGCATCAGCCAAAAAAAAAAAAAAAACACACCCCTCATTTCACCCCTCCATTCGTTCCAAATGCCTGTCCAGCTCAGCCTTAAATTTATTTAGGCTATTAACTTCCACAACAAAAGATGAAAGTCTGTTCCACCAATCAACCACCCGCTGGCTAAAGGCAAATTTCCGCACATCTATTCTACAACTGTGTTCCCTCAATTTGAATCTATGCCCCCTCAGGTTCTTAATCTGAACAAGAGGAAGAATCCCATCAGCATTCAGCTTGCTCAACCTATTCAAGACCTTATACACCTCAATCAGATCACCTGGCAGGTGCCTACTCTTCAGGCTCTGCACTTTGCAGAACTTAAGCCTTTCTTGGTAAAAGCACCCCTTTGTTCCCCTCACCAATCTTGTTTCCCCTCTTTGTACTCGTTCTAGCAACTCTACATCCTTCCTAAATTGAGGCCTCCAGACCTGTACACAGTACTCTAGGTGTGGCCTGACCATTGCCTTGTACAACGGGATAATCACCTCCCTGTTCCTGCTAGCAAAATTCCTATATATCATTGACAAGACTCCATGACCTTCCCTGGCAGCCCGTCTGCACTGCTCAGCAAACGTCATATTTGACTGCACAATTACCCCTAGGTCTTTTTCACTTTCCACTTCCCTGAGTACCACACAGTTGGTACTTTTCTCTTCGGTTATTGCTACCCATATGCAATACTTTGCATTTGTCTATGTTAAACTTCAGTTGCCACTTCTCAGCCCATTTTCCCAACTTGTCTAGATCCAGTCTGAGTAGCATACTGTCTCCACTGTCGTTAACAACCCTGCCAACTTTTGTATCATCCGCAAACTTTATTCCAGTTTTTTATATGAGATGTCAGGAGCTCTATGTTGGATTTAGTTAAACTCATGCCCCTTCTAAGTTATCCAATTATTGCTGATTAGGGAAATATGGTGCTTTACTCGACCAGGCTTTGAGGTGTAGTTTCAATTATCCCGTACACCAGATTATTGATCCAGTTGTGAAGACTTTGCTGGAAGGTGGATTGGGAATTAGGAAGTCTTTATTGCTTAGCACCGGATCAATAGAGGATAGTATGTTGGGATATACAACAGCTTTTCTAACCGCAGACTTTTTAAACTTTGATATATCCACCATACAAAAGTAGCAGTCGTCATGGTAAGTTGTGGGCAATTTGGACTAACAATAGACTAATACTTTATTTTGACCTGCAACTGCCGTAGCAGAATTGTTGTACCAATAGCTTATATTGATCACCCATAGGTATTCAAAACAGACTTCATATGCACTGCGAAAGTGGGTGCTACCAGCGATGTTATGCTGGAGATCACTTACTCCTTCGTTTGGTAGCCTTAGCAAACTGCAAAGAATAAACAAACTTAGTATACGAATACTAAAGGCTCATATATCGCAATATTATTCACGTAACACACTCAGTGTCCATTATGTCCCCGTCCATAATGGATCAGCTCGCATTATAAAAAGCCAAACAGCTTCGTACGCTAGAGCAGTGGCAATTTGCATCTGGTCGTGCAAGTCAAAGTAATCAAGTAGCAGTTATGGGACGTAGTAAAGATATCACGTAGTTTCAAAGGGGTATGATTGTGGGAGCTCGTGCGTCGGGTGCTTCCATATCGGAAACGGCACGTATTGTCGGTTTCTCACAGCTCACTGTGGTTAAGGTGTACAAAGAATGGTGTCGAACGGGTCAAACCACCTCCCACCAACAGAACTGTAACTGATTACAAGGTTGGTGGTGAGAGAAGGGAACAGCGCGTTGTACGGTCTTAAAGGCAGGTTACTCTGCGACAGCTGACATCACAATACAGTATTAGGGAGTGTATGACAGTATCCAAAATGATGATGTACCGCACACTCAGACGTATTATTATTTTTTATCTGTTGTATTAAACGGTTTCTCCTAAAAGTTGGCAACGCCTCTGTTCAATCTACAGATAATTTGGATAATGTCAATGTAGTCCCTCTCGTGGTTTTGCCCAATTGCAGGGTGGGAAGACTCTCTAAAACGATACATTAAAGCTAGAAGACAGTTCAAAGTCCAAATTAAAGTCTCATCCGGGTTAAAATGTCTAAGTCAAGATTATGAATAACTGTCAGTCCATTTAAAAGTACGCATCATTATCAATTAAGATGGTTACACAAATCATACCAAGTCACAAATCAAATAAGGTAATCTTTTCCTGAAGGGAATTTAATATTGCATTATAGATTCAAAGAACATGTTATATAGAGTTTAGGGAGGAGCGGAGAGTGGGGACTCGATAACATAATGTATCATCAGTACTAGTGTATTAGTGCGTTGTTTATAATAAGCATTGAGGCAGCTAATGGCATGTTATTAGTCCACAACCCTCAGTACAGTATATCCAATCTGTAAACATCGTATTTTCTCGAGTTTCAGGAAAAACGATTAAGCCCTTCAGGACTGTTTTTTTTTTTGTGTTCGTAGGCCCTAAATACTCTTTACAATGGGGTTCCATAGAAGACAACCCAAAAGGCATCATCGTCGACGGCAAATGCTGTGGTGTCAGCAACACGCTGGTTGGACACTGGACGACTGGAAACGAGTGTGTTGGTCGGATTAGTCCAGATTTCTGGCGCAACACGCCTACGAACGCCTTCGTGTGTGGCTCAAGCAACACGAGGACCCATCGTGCATGGTGCTCACTGCCCAGGCAGGTGACAGCGGTTGTTTAATATGGGGTATGTTTTGCTGGCGAGAACTAGGATTCTGGTGCGTATGGACCAATGTTTCACTGGTGAAATCTACCAGTATCTCTTAGGAGACCATATGCACCATACCATGTGCATGTTTTCACGGACAGAAATTGGACGCGCCAAGATGATAATGCGCTCATCGGGCCCGCACTGTGCACGAGTGGTTCGAGAAACAGCGAAGGTATCACCCAACTTGATTAGTCAACAAATTTGCCTGGTCTCAATCCAACTGAACAGCTGTGGGATGTTTGTGGAACGGTAAGTGAGGCGTATGGACACGCAACCGTCATCTATTTCGACACTCACTGCGGAAATCCTTGCAGACAGCATGGCTGCTCAACTTTGCGGACGTCTTTAGAACATTTAGTGGAGTTAGTTCCTAGGCGAATAGCGGCTGTTATCCGTGCGAACTTGTCCCACTACCGTATTAGGTAGATGGTCGAAATTCACTAATAAATTAGTGTATATGCCGCAAAAAATCTTTATTTGCCGCCAACATGTTGACATTAAAAAAACATCAGGAACACGTAAGTTTCAGCACACAAAATACATACAATAAACAGTTAAATATATAAAAACATTTATTTCTTGCATAGTGTAACCTACTCTCTAAATTTTGCTTGTCTCTCTCGTCATTTGGGTCACTAATTTTCATGCCAAATTTTCTTCAGCCTTTATCCATTTTATTCAGAGATTCTTGAAACAGTATTTATTATATTACTTGGGTACTGATTAATCAGAGATTCTTGAAGAAGTACTCAATATTCAGATTCTTGAAGAAGTACTCAATATTCAGATTCTTGAAGAAGTACTCAATATTCAGATTCTTGAAGAGGTGGGGATGATATTGTGCTGTTAAATGGTAGCTCTTGCAAGGGCACTATTTCACAGTACGATGACATAAGATTTAAAATGTCGTAAGATTATTTTCCCAATATTCCCTATATACTCGTGTATAAGCCTACTCCATGTATAGTGCGATCCATGATTTTCATATAGCTCGTGCACAATGCGACAACAGCATTTGAGCAGCGCTGATAGCCCTGCCGTAGTGGGACATTTCAGTATTGGGCGTATGATCGTAGACATATTTTCTTTCCTCAGCGCCCCTGGTCCGGAACACCACACTTGTTTCAGTTATATTTTCAAACATTGTTTGTCCATCCAACCTTTTTCATGAACATGCATGACTACTCCTTTACGGAATTTCTATTTTGGTAATGTCTTTGTCGTGAAAAATTACCATTGGCCTCTCAACTTTGTGCCATCAGCCATACATGTTAATACAACAGTATATCTTGGTTTTTGGTGACCAGTCATTCTCACTAGCACTGATTTCCGCCCATTTAGTTCATTGTTTTACTGACTGATATGTCAAAATTCATTGGAGTTTCATTCGTGTTTCCAATACGCGTCAATCGATAGTTATTCTTCTTTCTGTGTTTGATTATAAATTTATGAAATGAAATTATTTTATCGTCCAATTCTGTGAGGAGGCGCTGTGAAATCTTGGTCTTCTGTTGCAGGACAAGATCATATCTTTTCATTAATGTGGTACACCAACCAGAACTGGCCTTGAAATCAGTAATGTTCTTTGCTTACTTCAGGGTAAAGATCCGAATCTGGATGGGTGAACTGTGTAGGGTTTTTTTTTTTTTTTTGGCTGATGCTATATAAGCTCTTGCTTTCTTGCATCATTTGTCATTACTACTACTTCTACTATTTGTCATTCCATTTTGCCGAACTTCACTGACAAATTTATTTACTTCTTCTTCCAGCTGTGGCCACCTATTAGTATTTCCTCTTTTTTGCACGTTTTATTCTTAGGCATTTCTCTAAGACAGCTTCCTCCAATTCCTAATTCTGCTCAGTGGTATTAAATTTACTTGTAGCTGCGCAGTTGTTTATTTGTTCTGCGTACTCAATCAATTTAAGCTTGAACTTAGCAGTATATTTGTTCTTTCTTCAATCCATTTTGATTGAAAATATGGGTTTACAGAAACAGAAAAGAAACGCAGATGAAGAATATAAAATTATAAAAATCAGGAATAAAGCCGTTCGGCGCCTCCGTAGCCAGATGGGAAGGAGCAGCAGTGCGTAGCACATGCTTCTTGATTAGACCGGGGTTCAAGCCCGTGACCACCAAATACGGAGGATGCGGAAAGGTCAGGGAATGACCACCGCATTTCCCGGAGCAAAATGGCCTTAGTTGCTAATGCTCCTAAAAACCGAATAACAACAATAACAACAATAAAGCCGTTCAGACAAAATCCGTTGGAAAAGCAACACGTGAACTATGCAAACACTAAACAGTACTGATGAGTCGGAAGTCGAAACTGAGAATCTTTATTTTTGTCAAGTATTTGCGAATTCAAAGAGGTATATATGAAAAAGGTTCTACTCTTCATATAGCAACATAAGCGGCGATAATGGATCTCGCTGTGAGGTTAGCCTATCGTGAGCATGCGTGCCCATGGTATATAGCTTATGTTCACCGAAAATGCCCCATGAAAATGTGTGGATTTTAAACGCTCAAAAAGATTACGCTTGTATAGTGTGATCTTCTACTTTTTGCATAAAAATTTAGCCATAAAAATTAGGCAAGGAATGACTAAAAGCCGTGAAATAACGGTATTGATGAATGAGCATGTTCAAGTTTTCTAGTCGGTTGTTTGAATTCCTTACACCACCACCACTACAGTCGTAAGCGATGACTTACGGTTTAGAGAACAGCACTAACTATTCTGAAGCATCTTCGTAGAAAATAAACGTAATCGTCATGACCTTTAACTAGCAAGCTTGACCACTTCAAGGGTGGTCTTAAAGAACGACTACTACACAGTTGCGCATGAAGTTCCGAGTTATTGGTACTAAATAGTAAGCTGAGCTGGAATTCTTATCAACTGTCGGCGCTTCTGGCAAAGTCTCCAGTATTTTATGGCATTTCGGACAGTTCTTTGGATGCTCTTAAATCTCTTAAAAGAGTTGCTACAAGACAATGACCCTAACCCCGTGTATGCTGGACAGTAGCCATGACGGCGTAAGAACGAAGTAAACCTTTTTTATGGCCTCTAGTTTTATTATCCTAGCTAAACGCAACGCTGCTGATGCGCTCGCGCGCACACATACACAGGAGAGCGAGCGGACTGTTGATTAAAAGCTGATAATATCTGCGCACGCAGCCTGCGGGAGGAAAGTAATAAAATATCGATACTCGATTAATAGACTCGTGCAGTGGCAATTTCCTCTATGACTTCCAGACATATAACGCGGCGATGCTCGAGGCGTGGAGAGCTTCTTGTGTACCCAGCCTTAATGAGAATCTAGGGGGCGTTTTACTTCACGTTCTTGGCCACATATGGTTAAACGTTAATATCTGGTGGCGAAGTTAATTCTTGACAGACGACCATCATCTTTTCCTGAAGGGAATTTAATATTACATTATAGACTTCAAGGAACACGTTATATAGAGTTGGGGGAGGGGAGGAGAGTGGGGACTTGATAACATAATGTATCATCAGTACTAGTGTATCTGTTCGTTGTTTAGAATAAGCACTAAGGCAGTTAAGGGCATGGCATCAGTCCACGGCCCTCAGTATATCCAATCTGTAAACAGCGTGGTTTCTATGGTGAGTTGTCTTTTCCGAGTTTCAAGAAAAACGATGAAGCCCTTTCAGGGCTGTTTTTTGTTGTTCGTAGGTCCTAAGTACTCTTTATTTGTTGTTCGTAGGCTTTAGGTACTCTTCATTCCAATGATTCACTGCATTACATCAAATGTATTAAAATACGCTTTCGTTAAATATGATATTTAGTTTTTAAAGAAATTCGAAAGAGTTTTTCTATAAATATGGTATTGAAGTTATTTAAACACTTATCCGACCGCAAACTTACTCGAAGTATGAACTTTGATGGAGAAATAATTTATCTTAGAAATCTATGTTTAAAAATTAGTTTGTAGAGTGCTATGTTGGAATAAAATCATTAATAAAAGTCTATTCCAATTATATTTTCGGGCCTCTATTATTTTCGTACCGCGCCTATTGGAAAATACGGTCCTGAGCCTTTGCCCAATTCTGACAACTCGGAAACAGCGCGAATAAAAGTTCTTTCAGTTCAAAATCAAATCCACACATTTTCCACACGGTTTCCACATAATGGTAGTTTTGGCCTGTAAAACTCACGGGGAAAACATTCTCCCTCCCCCATCTCCCCAAGATAAAACTGTAGCCCCGATTGAAGAGACATGTACGAATTCTTCTAATCTCCGATGGGATTCGAATCCAAACCTCTCTAAGAGAGTTACTTGAAGAACCCGTTTTCGATATTGGGCATAAGGAAAATAAAATATATATATACATCCTTACTTCATGTCCTGAACTAGTTTTCTCAAATTTTATATACACACTGTACTAGAAAACCGACCTGCCAAGTAGACAAACGAACCACGGCTGACCGTGTTTCGAATAAAAGATTTCACTGAGTAGATATCAGAAAAGCTACCTCTGTAGCAAGTTCGGTTACAGAAAAAAAAATATAAGAAAAAATACTAGTTTCGCCAACAGATCTTAAATTGTGAATAAATTCTAAAAATTTCCCTAAAAGCAACACAAAATATTTGCACGGATTCAGAAGGTAATATAAAAATAACCTGTTTCACCGACGAATGAAATATATTCAGACATTCCCCTAGTTTTTCATCTTTTATATTAAACATCTTTTACCCTCCCTTTAGACATTCCTTTTATCTTTTACCATATGTCTATACTCTATTACATAATTATCTTTACAACACTATAATATTATAAATACCTGGCATACCTTAATTAATCTATTTATTCATTTAATAATTATTCAGCATAATATCGGGAATAATTTGTGCACTAATGTTGATACAAAACTGACACCGCTTTTATTATTACCATGTTTTTGCTAGTCTTGATTTACTTATTTTTTGGCCTTTTTAATTTCACTTTTGCCATCACAACTCAGCAATAGCACTAGAAGGTATAAGTCTAAACAGCATTTCTGTTTTGAATTAACAATTAAATGCAAAAGTTATAACAAAGTCAGTTTTTCAAAAAAAGTATGTACCTCTTGGTTAATTTGTTCACTATGACGAAAAATTGCTGTACTAAATCCGTTGAGGGATGTGGGAATCTATAGGGAAGGAGCTCGTGCATTCAGGCCAAGCTGCGAATAGGTCCGTTACGCAACACCCCAAACTATAGGCTATTTGTTAAAATGCCGTTTGCATTCTTTGTAGGTCTGTCAGAAAAACCCGAGTTTCCGGGGAAATGAGGGGAAAACTTGCTTCCCTCGCCCGAGGCCAACTACCTCGCCCGTGAAGGAGCCTTTATGTTTTCAATTTTACATACCGTCATCCTCTTAAATTCCAGTCTCCTGATTACATACGCTAGTGGGGTTTAAATAAAAGCGCTAACTTCAACGTAAAACTCACTCCTGTCTTGTTACTCACAAAAAAGAAGAAAAACCTCAACATCAGCCGGCTACGGCATCCAACGCGGACTATTTCCAATTAGTATGAGAACGAAGACGCTCCACTTCGCGAGGGCTCGTTTTGATGAGTAGGCGGAATAAACTAGATGATTAAGAATTATCTGTATATTAGTTTCCATATTATGTTATGATTTCCCCCTGATAGTAAGAACGCGCAAGCTCTCATTAAGGATGTTGCGTGCGATGATGAAAGACAATACATTTTTCCATGTGAAACAATTACACTACCCGACAATTTTTTTTTTTTTTTTTCGTTATACCTCTGGAACGAAAGTTGGTTATTCTGAACAAAATGAATGTCATGATTATGAAAATATAATGTTTTACTTCTGTCACGTTTACATCAAAAGATATACGATTTTTTAAATTCCTTGTTTTTATACAATATCAGCATACATAGTTGTACTTGCTTAACTTTTAGCCCAATAAACAAAACCAACCAAAAGTTAATAAGTTTAAAAATTGTATTTCAAACGGTAATGATATCTTTGTATACAGAATCCAGTTATCTATCTATATCTTAAAATTGAGACGTGATAGGAAATTTTTATGATTGATTTTGAATTCTATACATAAAACCTGACCACAAACAACCATTGAATTTCTGGAGGTAAAAAATCATGTTGCGTAGTGATATTGTCATTCTAATCGAATGTAGGAATGTGAAGGGAAGTTTTAAAAGCAAGACTATTCTTACTGATAATAAGCTTACCAGCTATTTATTTCTCTAAATTAGATGCTTCCTCGTTTTGCCAATGACTGTTCCATACTGCTAGAAAGAAAGCTGTTAGCGTTAGCTTTCTTTTTTACATTAATATATTATTAATTCTCTTATTAGTCTTTAAAAAGAAATAAAATTAAAACTAATTGTGTATTCTGCGGAGAATATTGACATAATTACTTTATAGCTAAAGATGTTATTTATTAACTTTCTGTGTACAGGGAGATCCTGGTTGCTACCAAAGCAAGCATTAAAACCCAATAAAAGCAAGTATTGTCTGACGGAAATGACAAAAGTGAACTAAAATATATATGAAGACTGACTTTAGAAGACAAATTTTTTACCATCTTCCATATCTCCCTGGAGGATAGCACCTCTGGTGTGATTCAGACTGAACTACTTCGAAATCCGAGATTCCATGCACACACAGTGGACATTAAATTTCGTTTGTGGCAATTCTTTTTATCTTTAAGAGTGGGATGACATTAGTGGTTGGCAAGATCTCTGGAAAAATAATAGTTTCCAGAGATTTGTTCAAGAGGAGCTACAGTGGCTTGTCCAGTGACAGCAAATTTTGAAAAGAATCTTAGGAAATGCCATCAAAACCGAGCCTTATTGGTGTTTAGGTATCCAATGGTATTCTGTAATTCAGCTTCAGGAAAGATAAGTGATTACGTCCTCATAAGTGACTGAAATCTAATTATACATTGGTGGGGATTGGATTATTAATAGATAAGACATTTCCCCTACCTTTACCAGGAAAATAAGGTATGTATTCACAATACCACTGGTGAAACTAAAGGGAATTCTTTCTTACAAAAATATTTAAACAACTTTTGTTGCTTTTAAACGTATATAAAATTATCTTCTTACTAAGTATTAACATGTAATGAGAGACATCATACCATTTATGATGTTCGGTTAAGTGGTTTCTTCACTTTTTCTATAGAATGCTTTATATGGATACAAAATATGACACTTTAGGCATTCATTCATACTATGGTAATCAAATGGTTTGATTACGTTATTACCAAACTAAATACTCTATATAAAATACTATGCAGTTAGCCTTCATTTTTCAGATTTATTTTTGTTCTACAAGTATGTACATCGTTCAGAAATCAAGTAAACAGAAAATCTCTATGTGATTTTGTGGATTAATCTATGAACGATGTTGCATACTGTAAATTATTCGCATCGGCAAATTATCAGCAAAAAATAATAATAATTAATTGCAATGCTAAATGATTCATTTAATTAAGGATTTTACAAGTTTTTCAATATCAGTCTAATTGGCTAATCCAGTTCGATTTATATTGTATTTCTCAAAATGCTGTTCGCAGGCATGGGAACAAAATGCACTTATGAGTTCTGTTGTGCAGTAATTTTGTCTTATCTGTTTTGAATGTTTTTATTGATTTTGTATTATGTTTGATAACACTTGTTAATTTTTTTATGTTATTTATTAAATCAAAGTAATAGTAGCAATTTGTCATTGGTGTTTTGCTCTACAAAAAATCCTTTCGTTTCATCGAGTTAAAATATAGAAATTTCATATTAACTATATGTTCGGTTATTCAGGGTATTATCGGTCCAGCATATCTCAATAATCGCGCTTCGACTCTAGATTATTACTTGCTGCTTTAGAATTTATATAGAATACCTCTGTGTGAAAACAGAAAGACATCCACATAACCTCACTATAACCAGAGTTCTAAGTACGCGTAGTCGATGGCCTTCAATAGGATAAAGAGGGTAAGGTGCTGCAAGGTTGTTCAACGTCTCAGTAGTAAGTGGAAAATTGGATCAGACGCCAGTTCTTCTCACGATTTCTGAAAGAGATGTAAGAAAGAGGAAGCAGCTACATTCCGTACTGCCTACATGTCCAGGTTTTAACAAATGTTGGTGCCTGCGGCGACAGTTTTTCCAACACCCATTTATTGATGGTCTGTAGAAGATGGATGTAACAGAGACTGTAAACGGGCTGTCCCAAGGCGGACAAAAGTGATGCTACAAATTAAAACTTCTTTCATTGTAAATTAACGTATTAAATTGTATCTAAAACTTATACCCAAGAGTCAAGAGTTCTTGGACGCAACCCCTTAAACCTTTTTTTTTTATTCACGGTATGCTTTTGATCGCTTCGATTTATCAATTGTAAATTTGGTTCATAATACCAATTTAATACCATCAAAATAATAAGGTATTTGATGAAATTATAAATCGCAGAGATGTACACGTCCATAAGGAATCTTCAATGGTTGTTCACTTGTTTATAAGGTAATTCTCAATTTATATTTCCTTTTCTTTTCTTTAAATTTGTATTTCTAAATTTGTTTTTCAGGCAGCTTAAAGTTCAAGAGGCTTGCAGAACAGCATAGAATACTCTTCTTTGTTCCATCGGCATAACGTTTAGGTAAGAGCTCTTCTTCTTTTTCTGAACAGCAATGGTATATAATCTTTAATTCACAGCTTCCACTGCCTTGAATCGTTGCTAAGGGTACTGGGGATGATCCTTTTAACTAGACCACTAACTAACTTTGGTCCATTATAATCTCATCGTATCTCTAAATTGCACGCACAATACCTCAGTTATCAAATCTAAAAACAGATTCTTGAAAAAAACTGTGCCTTCCGCACCCAAAGGACTTTGATGTATGACTTCTAATATCCTCAGCGTGCGGAGAATATGCGCATGCTTTCAGTGTTTTTTAATCGAATTTTGTAATCACGAACTCAGTTGCCCTTTGGAAAAAAGTCCACTAAAATTGCTCCTATTCCGATGGGAAGTATCCGACAACATCAGCTGCTGACGGGAATCGAATACAAACTTTTCCACATGGTGCCAAAGAGTGACGATCTTAGCCACTATACTATCCACGAGCTTTTCGGTATCTTTTAAGACTTCTACGATTTTTTCTTCGCTCATCCAGATAGAGTAGCTTATGCAAAGATGACTTAACTGAAAACTGCAAAAAGTTGTTATATTAAAAATGGTTTTATTCTTCCTATTTTTTTTTTTTTTTTTTCTGTAGAAGGCAATTGAACTACACTGAAGATTGAATTTTTTGCTCAATAAGAAAAAAAATTCAATCTTCAGTGTAATCCCATTACTTTCTGCACCTCCTCCAGCGCCGTGCCAGTGGGTGTATTCCTCGAGAGAAGAGTTCGTTTGGTTAATCTTGGAGCCGTTCATGCACTACTATGCTGACCTCTTCAGTGGTGACGCCCAACAAGTGCCTCTTGCAGCTGTCAGAAAAGGTAGGCAAAAATCACTCGGGGCTAAGTCTCATGATTGTGGAGGGTGAGTTTGCACTTCAAACCAAATCGACTGTATAATCTCTAGAGTACGATGAACGGCGTAAGTGCTAGAGGTTATACAGGCAATTCGGTTACTCACTTGCACCATGCTGAACCGATATGATACGATAAATTTTGGTCGGTATTATTTCTTCTGTGTTTAAAAGCCCGCGGGAGGGGGGGGGGAATTCAGATCGCATCCCAATCTTTGTGGTGATGTTTAACATGTACACTATTTGCTGCTTAATGATCTTAATGCTCTTGCTGCTTAATGATCTTAATGATGACATCAGGAATCGTACCTAGTACTCTTTTTTTTCATTGTCCAGTGTTAGGTATGGCTGAAATAAATTATCTTTTCTCCTGAGTAGCAGTGGCATATTCCTGATATAATATTAGCGTTAGAATAAAACCTGTTCCATGTGACTTTGATGTAGGACTTTTAATATCCTCAGCGTGCAACGAATATGCGCATGCGTTCAGTGTTTTTTAATAGAATTTAAGAAAATAATGTGCTGCAGTAGTTTCTTTTCTTTCCTTCGTTTTTAGGCGAGTTAAGTATATTGTCTTCACCACGTAAATTCGTCCACTTGTAACACCTCGACTCCCAGTGGACACATTTTCATGAAATTTTATATTTGTGCCTTATGTTTCGTATCTCTCGAGCCATTCCAAATTTCATTATAATCGGACCGAAAGAAATTTATTGTATGTGAAATAATTGAACATGTGTACGATATCTACACTGTATTTCAAGGGTTAAGTTATTATGATAAGTTAATTTAATAAAGTTTTATATGAAAATTGATGCTGTCGTGCAGTTTGATATGATAAATCCGAATATCATGTTTTGTGAAAGATGTTGCGAGCTTTTATTAGGACTTCTCAGTGTGTCTGGCTTTATCTATTTAGTCGAAGTGGTCACACAAACGGTTCTCGGGGAAGTTCGCAGGCCCCACTAATATTCAAATTGCACACCAATGGAATTATTAAGAAAGTAATATATTAAATATTTTCGCATATTTCCTTTGCAATTTCGTGACCGTCAACATTTATGAACATTAGTAAAAGTTGTGATGATAAATAGTAATACTTACTATTTATACTTACACGGTAGACCATTCCATCAGTTATTACCCTATCATTGTTGGAGAGTCATGCGCCCCAGCACTGCTGAACGCAACGGTCCACTGACAAGCTGAGAGATGTCAAAAATGGTGTATGAATAAACATTAACTGCAAAATGATTTTCATTACCGTAAAGTTGTTGTTATTATGTAATGCGTTTGTGGAACTCGAGATCTATGCTGCCGATAATATTGTGGTATACCTGGATTCGAACGCTGAGCTACTTATCCCTAATTTATACATTTGCCTTTCTGCTTTCTCTTTTCTCTCTTTATCTTATTCAGTGTGCACGCTGCCAAATCATCTGAATTAGTCACTGAAGCATGGAAACAAATGCCTCAAGCGGAAGGCATTTTGTGGCACTCTGTGGGTTATTCTCCACAGCCGTTTTATTTTTGGTTTTAAAATTTTTGATTTTTTAAAAATTAATTTTTTAAATTTAAAATTTCTATTAAAAAATAGTTAAAATTTCATCTTGAAAATAAGCGAATGGAGCATATGAATTAACCATTACTTCTGAGCGCTGTGGCCTCTCGTTGTGCCACTGTTGTACACACTTTTGGTTATTGGGGTGTTTGAAATAAGCTACAAAGTAGTTGTTATAGGGTTTTAGGAGCATTAGCGACTAAGGCTACACATTGGTCCGTGTATACTGTCTAAATTGCGTGTAGACTGTGGTCGGTTTTCTGTTTGCTGGACGAAAAACCTGAGCTTTCGAGAGAAAGACCATGCTGTCCTCTCCTGAAACCGACCAACTCAGCCATGTTGTGAAAAAGGCCCGTAAAATTCCCCACGTCATCGACGGGACTCGAACTCGGGTCTTTTCCACCCGGTGTGTGGGGATGATGGCGGTTCAACTAACTCTGCTACCCACGAGGGCTCAAAGCAGATAAGTTTATTCTGTGGCAGTTTGCTTTTAAAGGATGAAAAACACCAAAGTGGGGTGGAGTGGGGAAGAACCACAAATCTCGTGTCTGCAGTATTTTCTTTCAGCACAATGTTCGCCCTCGTTTTCTCTTTTTACTTTTTTTTTTTAA
Organism: Mastigoproctus giganteus; assembly: GCF_048544385.1. Classification (NCBI taxonomy): domain Eukaryota; kingdom Metazoa; phylum Arthropoda; class Arachnida; order Uropygi; family Thelyphonidae; genus Mastigoproctus; species Mastigoproctus giganteus. The sequence continues at coordinate 44,110,539 of NC_143577.1, forward strand.
TTTTTCTTGACTCTTTCCTTTTTCTTTTTTCATTTGTATTTTCTTGTCATTTAATGTTTGTTGGATTACATAAATTTCTCGCTTAACCATAATAGATTTTCACATGTTTACTTCTTTTTACTTGTTTTGAAGTTATTCTTACGTTCCAAAATTCTGCTATATGCACTTGTGTGCATCAGAACATTTAACTTGATATTCAGTACCAGGGGATAATTAAAAAAATACACAGGCAACTGTTTAAATGAAAGTTTATTGTCAGAATGACAAAATACACAGGTTTCACTCGCATGCAAATACAGTGCTGTAACATTATTTGCACAAGTCGATCTGGAATCAACCATACGTCACAACACGCGTGGATGCCTTTTTGAGGCACCCGGCTGAAGCAGTTAATGAAAGATCATCTTACATTAGCCACCATAAGGTTTTGTCTGTAAATGATATCACTGTGCCCTTCTGTGCAAGAAACGTATACTGAGAATTAATTCCCATCATATAAATATCGAATACGTTCAGCAGAACGGTGAGGCATTGGTGGTACTATCATATTTTCCGGTTTAGGGTGGATAGCTATCTATTGAGATCTAAAAACACTTTCTTAGACTTGGGTCTAGAACTGCGACCATAATATGATTATAAAGATCGAATTGCATTTTAAAAAGAGTTGCCAATTACTAAATATTCCATGAAATATTTCACCAGAGGTTTAATACAGAGAGTTCAGTGATTCAGTTCATTTCCTTTCGTCGAAATCGCCTCTTGCACAAAAATTGTATTCCATTTAAAGAGCAACATGCCTTGCGATTCCTCCCTTTCCATCTTCTTCAAAATTAGCTCCCTATGATTTTTTCTTGTTCTCAAACTAAAATGTTCATTTAAAGGGAGAAAATTGCGTGACATTTCGGAAATATGTTAAAAAGCGGAGGATGTACGGAAGAAGAATCATAAAACAGGGGCAGCAGACATGCTTCCAACAGCAGCAAAATTGCTGAATTTCCTATATCAATCCTGAAGAGGATTGGTTCAAGGGTGTGGAATACCCAATAAGTGAGAACGTTTTGAAAATATAATTCGGTAACTTTCTGTTCATATTCTTTTCATATTTTGTTATGTGGTCAGCCTGATAATATTGTCTGATATCGTTCACAAGTCCTCTTAATATTTAAGATATCATAAATCCAAATAGAATGTTAATTTTTTTACTGAAAATATTCGAAATTCTTGACGTTGCTAGATCTTTCTCTAAACTCAATCATTATCTTAATTATTTGAACTGAACTGTAATTAAATAATTCCTTAGGAAATTCAGAAATTATTGTAAAACGTGGTATTCTGATGCTTAAAGCTGTGATATTAAAGGGGATATATAAAATGACAGGTATATCATAGATCTTGATCCTGTGAGATGTACTGCAGTGAGTAATACATTCATTTCATGGCACATGTAACTTTCTGTCCTCTTTGTTGCGTTCATATTATTTAAAACAGCGGTTCCCAAACTGGGGTTCGTAGATCAGTTCCAGGGGTCCGCGAAATGATCCTCTAAAATTGGTCAAATTATTCGTTCTATGTATAGCAAATTGGTGATAAATAAGGTTATTATTATATATTTATGTAAAAATAAGAATAAAATTGAGTTGTTTTAAACATAAAACTTTGAATTTTCTTTTCTTTTGAATTATTTTTTGAATCTATATATATATATATATATGGGGTCCGCGAACTTTTTTTCATTTTTGAAGGGGTCCGTAGATCTCAGTAGTTTGGGAACCACTGATTTAGAAGAATCTGTCAAGTTCTGATAATGTACTGCTACGAGTACTTTATTAAGCAGGTATATAGAAGAAGGGGAACATGATTCCCTCCTCTGCTTCTTGATAAGCTAGTGGTGGGGCAATAAAGAGTTTCTCCCTTAATGTTTGGAATAGTGAATGAATGGCCACAACTAAAATCGGCCCCGGGTGGATTATTATAAGCGTAAAAACAGGGACGGATTAAGAAGGTGAAAAGGATTAGCTGAAAATGCTACCAACCTTGGGCTGAAAATGCTATCAACTCTTGGGCTCTGTGTATAATATATGAAAGCTAATCGGAAACTCTCCTGACTGAATACCTATCTTCGATAGATTTCACTGTGCTGGAACGCTGCTTTGATGAACGTCGCGCGATATGTTAATGCATATCCAGGCATGATTACAGCTAAATCCATTGTCTCAGTCCTTCATGCTCAGCGTTTGAGTGTTTTTGCGATGCGGCACATTTAACCATGTCCAGAAGTACGAAAAAATAACGCGTGCTCATTAATTTATGCATAAAAATCGGAAAGATGGCGACCGAAAGATGCAACTAATATTTGGAGATGCAACAATGAAATATGCATGAGTTTTTGAGTGTTTTCACCATTTTAAAGTGGAGCGCATATTTGTCTAAAGCAAAGCGTTTTGGATGCCCTTCAGCCAGTAGAAATGCCGAAATACGCATTTCTTTTAGGGGCGCCAGGTGGGAAGGAGCAGTAGTGCGTATCACATGCTTCTTGATTAGACTGGGGTTCGAGCCCGTCACCACCAAATACGGAAGATGCGGAAAGGTCAGGGAATGACCACCGCATATCCCGGAGCAATATGGCCTTAGTTGCTAATGCTCCTAAAAACCAAAACAACATTTCTTGTAGCATGTTAGCCTATTTTAACTGAAAATTTGAGAATGATGCGCGTCGCAGCAGACAGACCTGTGCAGCAGTTTTCAGCTACAAGAAAGCAAAAAAAAAGTATTCCACAAGTGAAATAGTTCCATAGTCACCAAGGATGAAAGTTTCCTTTGAATTTTTTTTTAATTAGTCGATACTTGCGAAGATTTTAAAACTGCTTGCTATCTCGCAAAACATGTATCTGTATATGGGTATTGTAGCTGTAATCGGATTTTTCCCGTTGGAAAACTTCGAAACTCCTACTCTGCCAAAGTTCCTCCATTTAACCAAGGGATTCATACTCTGCTGCTTGTGAAGCAGAAGTCGTTGTCGCCTAAGCCCTGGAAATCCAATTCTTCGAACAGAATACCAGGCGTGCTGTACCTTTGAAAAGGTTAGCTAGTCAATCGCCATCTCTTGTTGGGTTGATTGTTTAGGAAAAGTGCCCGGGGAGTTAAGACTATGAGGTGTCAGTATATCATGTACTTACTTAAAAATGAATTTATTCTGTGGTTAGTTTACCTGTTATGTGGGAGAAAAAACCCAAGATCCATGCTAAACAACCCTAAGCTTCTGCTTGAGGTCAATTAATTGGGATAACGCGTAGTAATCCTTATTCCGCAGAAAGCCCTCATTGATTGAGCTTCTTGACGAAAGGGATCAAGGAATTTGTTGCAGCAACAAACGGTATCTAAGGAACTTTTAAAAAAAAAGCACAGTAAAAAATCTCTTTGGTCTGACAACAGGTCAAATCCAGACCTTCCGAAATGGAAAATAACATAACTACTTTACTACCATGGAGGTCTCTCTCTCTCCATGGTAGTGAATGAGGAATGGAAGGAATGGAGCAACTAAGGACAGCAGGTAGACCTTGTAAGTATGATCATAACGGTTCATATCCATTCTGTTCTTCACACAAAACCCAGATTAATTGTACTCTTGTAGCTAAATATATGTCAGGAACATCAGAATGATAGCTGGGACCAACGACAATTTTCAGTGTCTGTATGGTTGGCTAATAATAGTTTTCATATGGAACAGAAAATTCGGCCATTTATGCAGGTGCTTAAACGGTATCTAAGGAACTTTTAAAAAAAAAGCACAGTAAAAAATCTCTTTGGTCTGACAACAGGTCAAATCCAGACCTTCCGAAATGGAAAATAACATAACTACTTTACTACCATGGAGGTCTCTCTCTCTCCATGGTAGTGAATGAGGAATGGAAGGAATGGAGCAACTAAGGACAGCAGGTAGACCTTGTAAGTATGATCATAACGGTTCATATCCATTCTGTTCTTCACACAAAACCCAGATTAATTGTACTCTTGTAGCTAAATATATGTCAGGAACATCAGAATGATAGCTGGGACCAACGACAATTTTCAGTGTCTGTATGGTTGGCTAATAATAGTTTTCATATGGAACAGAAAATTCGGCCATTTATGCAGGTGCTTAAACTTTGTTTAAATGTCTATGTTTATGGCATATTTTCTATTAGTGTGGGTCTCAACGTTTTTGTCTTCGATGATATCTTAATGGCTGAATGCTAGTACATAGTCCCAAATGATTCTTGTTGAAAAGTGCTCTCATTCTATACCCAGAATTGCAGGCTTAAAATTTAAGGATGGTAGATCGAATAAGAGGCATGGCTATATGATAATTGTGAGAAAACCCCGGAATCACTCTCTCTAAGTAAAATTTCGCCTGTAATTTGAGTATTTATAGAATGAAAAATATTCATAGAACGTATTTGAGTATTTATCAACACACGTTTGAGCATTTGGAGGAAGAAATCATTTTAGAGCATATTGTTGTAGCCTTGACACCTACACAGCTGCATAAACACACAACCAATTATAGAGAACTAAACCATTCGCTTTGTACCTTTATGTTTGACTGTAATACATCGTGAGTAATTTCTTTCCTATGTGTGCATATATTTAATTAAATTTTTCTAAAAATTATTACGGCATTTCATTGCATGGGAAATATTTTATCAGATTTGAAGATGAATTCCAAACAAAAGTCGATTTATCATGCATATTGCTTTGAGTAAGTCAACTTTAGAGAATTTTTTTTTAATCTTGTTTATAAGATGACAACTTTATTTGCGAAAAGAATTTCAGATGATGACAGATATTTATTCATGGGATGTTCTGCAGAATGTCTTAATCTCAAAGTGCAGTTAGCATTAGGTTTTTGTACTTTTTTTTTTTTTTTTTTTTTAACAACGCCAATAATACTAATCACATTGAAAAGTAACAAATTAAAATTAAGTTATCCACTTACCATTGTTTCAGTTTGGCCATATTGACAAAAATGGAAAATATACCTTTATAATGATTATATCAAAGCCGTTTACTTTAGCTGATATTTTAAATTTTAAAATCATTTTGACAATCATTTCTGAAATAAAAAAGATACCAAATACAAACTAAACCGATCATCATGAACATGATTACTAAATCTGCTTCTTTTTTTGCTAAAATTTGTTTTACTGAATTTAATGCAGAGCACACAATAAATTTTTCTAAATAACTGAATTATTTATCATTCTTCCATCTTGAAGTCATAACAAATGGGTTGCTTCAGAGTTGCTTGATGTTGGAATTGTAACTAACCATCACGGGTGACATATTTTTCTCACATATAATGCCATATTTCACAGTAAATTTGTAAATGTTTGGATATTTTGTTCTTCTTGAGTTATGGGAGTTGGCTGCACATCTATTAACGACGCACTTCCTCTCATGGCATCGCAAAATTGGGACTGCGGATCTATTTCGGCCAACGGTTTTGAGTCCTGCACTATCTCCGGTCCTTGAGTTTGCTGCCTCAGTAGATTCCGACGCCATTTGGCTCGAGCATTCTGAAACCACACCTACAAATTTGTACATAAGCACAATATCTTGACATGCACTTTTATATTACCAATTTTTAATGAATAATATATATATATATAAATATAAAACACCACAAATATAAATTTACTTAACGTTACTAGCTTTTACACTTTCCAGAACTGAAGGAATTAAAATTATAAAATATTAGCTTTTTTACAATTATTATTTTTTTATGAAATTAAGTTTGACGCTTTTATAAGTTAGAATATGAAAAAAAAACAATAATTTACAATGATCTGAGTATTGAAAGCCATGAGTTGAATACGTTTCTCATAATCGCTTACTAATATCATAAGACATCATATCAAATATGATATGCTCCGTTTCGTGGAGCATATTCCAAACATTTGAATTGGTTGAAAGTTAAAATTTTAATATTTCTTCTTCTTAATTAATTAGAGTTGGAATTTTATTTTTTAATGCATTATGTACGCTGTTTCGAGTGGTGGTCCAATTTATTTATTATTTTTTTAATAAAACTATATACTGTATGATAACGCTCATTTTTAAAATGTGGCATAGAGTAAAAAAAATATGTGGAGGTTCTACAGTCTCGAAACTTTATTAGACAGTCATCTCCCTTTATGCCTATAATTACTCCCCATGGAAGGATTTAGGACAAAAGCTGGCTTTTTTCTTCGTCCTTCCATATAATTGCAATTTCAACACCTTCTTGAATTACACCTCTCCCGGAGGCAGCCGTCCCTGAAGAAAACCCCACTTAAGAGTATTCTTCTGCTTTAAAATAAAAAATATAATATTCTTAAAACTTAATATTCCTTTAAAATTCCCAAAAATAGCCTATACTACCCTTTTCAAAAAATCCACAACGTTTATTTTAAATCCATAATGAGATCGCAGATCCACTACAAGAAAAAAATTACAATAAATTATTAGCATTTGTCCGATTTTACGAAAATTAGCGGGTCTCGACTACTCAAGTTGTCTGACCAACTTTGAAAATGTGGGTGACTAAACAAGAAAAACAGAGTCGAAAGGCAGTGCATGCAGAAATGCTGCCCACCGAATAACGCTAGTCTTGTCTATGCATTATATTGCAAAACTATTTGAACACTCCTGGGATTTGGGAAAAAATTAACCGAATCCAAGTGTCAGGAATAGGTAAAGCATATCAGCGAAATACAGCAAATAAGTTGAGGGCATTTGAGCTTAGAGACTTCCAACGGGGTGGAGGGCATTAGAGGATAACTCATAATAGCAATCAGTCATGCTACTTCAGCTCGGAAACGTTTCGAGCTGACCACAGAAATTGATGAAACGAGACTGTAGACCCCTTAGAAGAGTGGTACGTAGATCCCGTCACTCATCATTGAATACTGTCAACCAGTGGTTCAGGTAAAAACTGTAGCCATTATCAACCCACTGCAGGATGGAAGCCTCCTCCTCAACAATTCATGCTGAGGGAAATGGACCATAATCTGCCACGCTGGTCAAGTGCGGGTTGGCAGATCGACCGTATTTAGCAGTTAGGGACTTGAACCCCGGTATACTCAAAGAGCGCGTGCTACTGCACTTCCGTTCCTGACCACTCGGCTAGGGGTTCAGGTAGGCCGCAGGAACTGATATTAGTGCAAGGACGATACTTAGGGATTTTACGGAAAGAGTTCAGAACACGAGCCAAACATCACAAAGCACAATACGAACTTGCCTGGTGTACAACCCATCTTAATTCTTACGTGTAGAGGTGCTTACACGTAGAACGCAGGTAACCGCTTACCTGGAATCAGCAGCGATTTGCAGGTGAATTTTCTCACTGGCTATAAACACAATAGAAAGCAGTTGACCAGTGCAAAACTTTACCCCATCGCATGCCGAGAAGTTGCATTGGTCAGTTGCTTTCTATGTGTTCACAGCCAGTGAGAAGCTTCCGCTTTATGTTGCTGCTGGTTTCCGGTAAGTGGCTACCTGCGTTCTACGTGTAAGTACCCTAACGTTGGGAAGCTGTGCTGTGTAGTGACGAATCGCAAGACACTTTTCTGATCGGTTTTTTTTTTTTTTTTTTTTCTGTCCCTGCAAAATTCTGCAGAGGTGCTCTCACGTTTGGGATTATTTCTGATAGTTTGGGCTTGGACCATTGGTCTCGTTTTTGGAACAATGAATTGCATGCAGTTTATTGATAGTCTAAATAATTCCGCTCTTCCTACATAATGGCAGCATTATAGGAGCGTTCATTTGAAGACATGCACGTGAAAAATCTTTATTGGCCTGCGAGTCCCTACCTTACCCCCGCCCTCTTGGGTAGCACAGTTGGTAGGATCGCCGCCCCCCCCCCGACACTGGGTGAAAAAGACCTGAGTTTGAGATCCGTCGATGACAGGGAGGAATTTTTATGAGCCGTTTTCGCAACGTGGCTGTGTTTGTCAGTCTCAGACGACGGTAGCATGGGTTTTTTTTTTTCCCAGAAAACAGAAAATCAACCTTAGAACACACACAATTTATAGACAGTATACACGGCGCAATATGGCCTTAGTCGCTGATGCTCTTAAAACTCTACAATAACAACAATATCTCCTCTTAAACCTGGTTCGTTCCTGGTTCGAGGCTGCTCTGTTCCTAATGTTCCTGGCTACTCCGTCAAAGGAGGAATAAACCGAACATCACAAGGTTCAATATAAAAAAGGCCATCTGGGAAACCTATATCGGGGATGTCAGTATGGATAAACGTCGTGAGTTAACCGACTTTGAAAGAGGGATGATAGTGGGTGCCCGACGAATGGGTCACTCTATCGCGGAGGTGGTACAGAAATTGCACCATCCCCGTTCGACAGTATCAAGAGTGTACCCTACTAGCCGAAGGCTGTTCAGGGGTGATGCATAAGCAGTAAATTGAGTAGATAATAATAATAATAATAATAATATATGGAATTCCAAAGACCCAATTGCAAGATGCTCCAGATTTAAATATAAATCTTTATCCATATGACCATACAGGAAAGATAACACCTGATTATCCAGGAAAAATAACATTGATTAGATATCCAGTCTGCCTTCGACTGCATTGACGTCTAGCCCCTCTTTCAGCTATATGAGGAGGGATACCAGATTAAAGAAAATATCCTTGAATTCTTGAAGTCGCTTCTTACATCCAGGGGTTCTTCACCTGATGGTGAATAAAACATCCTTCACTAGGAAAGCCAGTGAAGGTGTTTCACAGGGCGGAGTTCTTTCTGTGCTCCTCTTTACTGCTGCAATCCACCCATTCATGTGCCAGGAAATGGATTTTATCAGGTATGCAGATGATTTGAAGCTCCTCTATCGGATCCATGGGACCGACCTACGTTACACTACTCACCCCTCACACATACTTCAGAAATGACCAAAATTCTAAACTGAAGAAAAGTCTCAGAACGGATCTTCACCCACCGCTTACTCGTCACCATTAAAATGATAGCGGGTGAAATCAATACGCCAAGTTTTTGGCAGATTTGTAACTGGAGAATCCCCCCCAAAACCCTTAAGTGCCCTCCCTTCTTTACAGTCCATGGCATGGAGGCTCAAGAAGGGCGACAGATTCCTGCCAATGGAGATGCTCCAAAACGTCCAAGATATGGATGCTGACTACAATAAATTCATTGAGGACAAAGCCTACAGAAGACGTATCATCAGGGAGCAGCTCTCGTCCTCAACCGAGTGACTGTCACTGTTTTTCCTTGATCTGTATTGTAAAAAAAAAAAAAAAATCTGTTTTCATGTGTTTACGACTTATTTTTTTTTTAGAGTTTTAGTTCCTTTCTATGTTAAAAAGAAAATCGAAATTCTATATAGGAAATCCATATGCCAGGACCACATTACAATACGGCCCAAACCAACCATCGTAAAATCAGTGTTATTAAGGCATTGTTGGATAGGGCTGGGTCCCACTGCAGCACCTCCGAGGATAGAAAAGAAGAAATTAAACGTGTCACTGCGGATCTCAGAAAATGCAGCTACCCTCAGACGATCATAGATAAATATATCCGAGAAGCGAAGCACGGACGAAGAGAACCGTTTACACCAGTTGCCACTGCATACATTCCCTACTATCCGGGCCTAACTAAGCGTATAGCTCGGTTATTGCGCGATTGCCAGACACGCTGTGTGCAGCTCCCAGGGCGGAGTTTGCACACAGTTGTGTCACAGGTCAAGGACCCCATACCAAGGGAATGTACAAGTGGGGGATCATATATGAGATGAGGTGCCCGGATTGTGGGGAATGTTATGTTGGTGAAACGAAACGTCGGTTTAAAGATCGTCTGGGAGAGCATATGAACCCGATAAAGACCGCGGATTATGGGAAAGTCTGTTCTGTGGCGGAACATTTTTGGGAGGAGCACCATCAAATATCCCCAGACGAAGCTGTTATCGTCGACCGGGCACATAGATTTTGGGACCGCAAATGATTCGAGAGCTTGCGGATTTGCTCCTCTGAGAGCAATACCATTAATATAGACAGAGGAATCCGCATTCATCCCCTCTTCGAGGCTGTGGTTCTTGGACGGGATGAGCGATTCCGCCTGGCACGCTCTCGAGCCATTTCCGGTTCCAGTGCACATGGGGAGAATACTGCCCATTCTCCCGTAGAAACACGTGCTGTGAACCATGAGCCTGCTGATATTTAAGGATGTGCTGTACGATAAACCTCACTGTTAAAAAAAGGAGGCAGATGCCTCTGAAAACTACGGTGTTTTAGCGCTTTTATCATCCTGTGTTTTATCTACATTGTTTATTGTAATTTATTCCATTACAGTTTAAAATTTTATATTTTATTGTACAGACAGTTACCTTTTTATCAGTTTTATCCGATGTAATTATATCATTCTATTTATTTCATTTATTTGTATCATTATTATTTTAATATAACAGAACCCTATTTATTTATTTAATAACGGTTTGATGTAGGATTTTGCAATTATTATGAAGCTGCTTCTAACGATGGTTTGGAAAAATTTAGAAATCAGCTGAATCAGCACTTAATAGAGGGGTAGTTTTTTTCAATACGAAAAATACTAATATATCTATTATTATTATACTAATATATTATATCTGACCTACTTAAGACATAAAATTTTATCTGTTAACAGTTTAAACAGATAAAACTCGCGGAAGTTTCTGAGTTCCTGATCTGAGTTTCTGATCTGTGTCACAAAAGAATATATTCAGATGACGTGCTCAAGAATAGCGTATATACACTGTGCTGCCTCTCTATTAGGTACACCTATCTAGTAGCGTTTTGAGCCTCCTTTTACCTTCAAAACAGCCTGAATTCGTCTATGCATGGATTGAACAAGATGCTGAAAATGTTGTGCTGACACGAGTGTGTCACGCAGTTCCCTGAGATTCGACGGAGGCGTAGGCCTACAGCGAACAGCCCTTTCCAGCTCATCTCAAAGGTGTTCAATAAGTTTGAGTTCCGCGGACTGAGCGGGCCACTGAAGCAAAGAAAAGTCATTGTCATGTTCCTGGAACCATTCCATAGTGATTCGGGCTTTGTGCACAGGCGCATTATCCTGCTGGATGTAACCATCTGACTGAGGATAAATTGCAAACATGAACGGATGCACTTGGTCAGCAACGATGTGGCGTTCAGACATAAATCTATGGGTATCAATGGACCCAAAGTGTGCGAAGAAAACATTCCCCACACCATAACACTGCCCGAACCACCTTGCACAGTAGTCGTCAGACATGAGGGGGGGTCCATAGATTCATGTTGTTTTCACCAAATTCTGAGCCTTCCGTCAACATGATGCACCAGGACTTTCGACTCGTCAGACCAAGCAACTGTTTTCCAATCCTCGATAGTCCAGTGCTGGTGTTGCTGTGCCCACAGGAGGCGTGCTCTCTTGTTCTTCATTGATAACAAAGGTACGCGATGTGGCCGGCTGTTGTAGCCCATTCGCGACAGAGTGCGTCTAGTGGTCTGTTGCGTTGTTTTGTTCTGCGCACCAAGGTTGTATTCCGACGTGATGTGCGACATTGTGGCCCGTCTGTTTGCTGGCAAAATTCTAGCCATCCTACCCTGATCTCTCATCAACAAGCGATTTTCTTCCACAGGAGTGCCATTGAGAGGATGTTTTCTGTTCGTTGCACCATTCTCGATACACCATTGAAACTGGTGCGTGAAAGGTTCAGGAGAACTGCCGTTTCAGAGATGCTTTGTCCAGATCGTCTTGCACCTACTACCATGCCACGTTCGAAGTCCGTTAGATCACCCCTTTTCCCCATTCTTGCTACGGTTTGTACGCTTAACTGATACTAGTAAGTTTGTTCTGCTGCATTTATATCCATAACTGTGGTCATGTGACTTGCAACGTTGTGGGACAAACCATTTGTGTGCAGAGCAGGGGTGTACCTAATAAAGCGGCAGCACAGTATATATATATACTTTTCGCATATGCTTTAGTCTTCTCTTCATGTCTGTATGCTTTTATATTCAAAATTTTATGCCCACAAATTCTTAGTTTATTCTAGGAGAACTGGAGTATTATTTGATAATTTATTTATCCCTATTTTGTGTTACAATTGTTGGGAGATAACAGCAAGAAGGGAGGGAGAACACATAAGCCAGAGGCTTTTTAGGGGGTGTTCCCTTTGAAAAAGGTAATAAAACCCGACCTGAAATTACACAGGTGTTATTTAACAGATACATCAAATTACCGGGCTAGCGAGGTGGGTAAAGTGCCTGCCTGGCAACCCAAAGGTCGGGTTCGAATCCCCCCTCGGGCTTGGATCAAAGTACTGCAAAAACCTTGGGAGGTGCATTATGGCCACAGAAGCCGATGCGCCAACAACTACCAGAAAAAAAAAAAAAAAAAATCGGACATGTTTCTACATTCCATTACAGAGACTTCGTAAACCAACCACACATGTCTTGTGGTTAACAACAGTACTTATAATTACATTGTGAACAACACTTTTACAATAACAAGTATGAAAGAAAAAAATTATGAAATAATTTCGTAGAGTGTTACAAGCTTTTTGACAGCTATTCCTTCAACTTGTTTACATCATTTCCAAACTGGTATGCATTGTGGAAAGTTCAGGAGTTGAGTGGACGGTGATTTAGATCAGACATCCCTGGTGATGTGTTCAGTTAGGAGCTTCTTGAACCTGTTTAGTGAAATGGCATTTTTGATATTTTCAGGAAGATTATTCCAGATTTTTGCGCCTCTGTATTTTATATTTTTCTGACCTATGGCTTTTCTAAAACGCGGAACCTTCAGGTTCGCTTCATTTCTTAAATTATATGTTATTCCTTCTTCTTTATTGTTATGAAAAAGGATCTGAAGAGAGGAGGAAAGTTTGGTGTTTTCAAAGCATTGTAGACAAAGACCGCATCAGCTTTTTGTATCAGTTGGTAGATGCTTTAAGAGCTCGCTTCCTTATATCTCGAAGTCACCGATGCATTCCAGGGAGGGCCCAAAATTGAACGAAAACATCTATTGACAATTGAATTGATTCTCGCAAAGTTATCTTGACCGGTCGTACCCCATGAGATGATTCCATATGTGAAGTGAGGCTGTATTAAGGAAAGGAATACTAGTCTGAGAAGGGAAGGAGGTACCCAGGCAGAGGCTCGGGCGAGTATTTCTGCTAGTTAGTGACGAAGTCTTCTTTCGTAAGGTGATCATTTGTTTATCCCAACTCAGCTTGTCATCTAGCCAGATTCCTAGAAACTTGGTATCATTCACCCTTTCGAGTTGTTTTCCTTTGTATGTTATTTCGAAATCAATATTTAATGGTTTATTTTTCGTCCTAAACACCATATATTTGGATTTTTCTGGGTTTAGTATAAGCTGATTCTTTTGAAGCTAACTATGCATTTCAGAGAGCAGGGCAGAGATCTTTCATTGAAGCTGGTTAGGGTCTGTATCAGTGATTAGAATGGAAATGTCATCGGCATACGCTACTAGGTGGGAAGATGGAAGATGAGAGAGAAATTCATTAATGTAAAGAACAAATAGGAAAGGTCCGAGAAGTGAGCCTTGAGGTACTCCCCTGGAGAAATAAGAAATGTCTGAAAAATACTGGTTTGTTTTAATCACAAATGGCCTATCAGTAAGGTAGTCTTCAAGGAGAAGGTTAATTTTTCCTCTCAAGCCAAGATTGTTGAGCTTGTTGAGTAGGATTTTATGATTTATGCAGTCAAAAGCTTTTGATAGGTCTAGAAATAGTGCTATTGCATAGTGACCCTTTTCAAGACAGTCCGTGATCCTAGAGCAGAAGTCAACAGTTGCCAGGTCAGTGGATCTTTTTGAACGATAAGCGTACCGTTGTTGATGGATAAGCTGATTGACTTCCAGAAAGCCCATGAGTCTGCCGTGAAGAATTTTTTCGAATAATTTTCAAAAACTGAGAGTAGAGCTATTGGACGAAAATTGTTGATAGAGTTGCAGTGTTTCCCCTTAGAACAGGAACAATGACTGCTTTTTTTAATTGAGACGGGAATTTACCAGATTGAAAGGAAAGATTGTAAATATACTTCAGTGGTGTTAGAATTGAGTTAAGGACCTTTTTGTTGGCTTTGATGAAATATCTCCAGAGCAGGAGATATTTCATCAAAGCCAGGGGCTCCCTTTACTTTTAATTGATGTCCTGCTTCTAAAATCTCTTGATCTGAGAGCGGAGCGAGAAAAAAAGAGCTCCTCATTGAGTGCCTGACACATTCTCTCGTTGCATTATCTCTAGAGTCAACTTCGTCTTTAAAAAGGTTATTCACACTTGAGATAGTGATTACAGAAGGCTGCGGCTTTTTTCTGGTCATCTGAAATGAGTACCTCGCTCTCAACTACATCTCCAACGTAGCTCTGTGATTTCGTTTTCCTTCCAGATAGTAGCTTGTCCAAGACTGTCCACTTTTCCCTGCTTGTAATGACGCCTTTAAGTTGGGAACTATAATATTTCCTTTTCTCCGACCGAATATTGTCGGTGACTTTGTTTCTGTACGTTGTGTATTTGTTTTTATCCGCCTCCTTTCGTGTTTCTCTAGCAATTCTTGCAAGTTTGTCCCTTTTCTTTACCATGTTACAAATTTTGTTTGAGATAAATGGGCATAATTTCCGTCTTGGCCTAGTGGTCTTTTTATTCCCTTGGATCCTGATGTATGACGCGTATTTTTCGTAACTGTTTAGGATTTGCTCAAAGAAGAAGTTCGTCGCAATTTCAGGATCATCTGTAGCAATCACCCCATCCCACGAAAACTGCTGAAGGTCATAACAGAGCTGATTGAGAGAGCCTGGAGTGACAGATCTGTAAGTGTGCATGATCTCTTCCACAATTTCTTCATTTTAAATTACCATTAAGATGGGACGATGATCAGAAATGGTTGCATCCAGTACTGCATAAGTTTGTGAGCATTCCCCAATTGCAAAGTCAAGAAGGGAATTGTGGGACTCTCCTATTCTAGTCTGGATAATTCCGTCAGTCAGAAGAGAAAAACCATTGGAAGAAATGACATCTAGGAGGTCTTGCACTTGAGAGGAAGAGCTTTGAAGTATGTTAATATTGAAGTCTCCCATCAGCAGAAGACTAAGGGATTTGCTTGTGAAGTGAGATAGAATATTGTCAAGAGTTACAAAGAAACTGTTGACTGAAGCTGAGGGAGGGAGGTCGGTATAGATATCCAATCACCAGAGAGGCAATGCGGATAAAAGTGATTTCACAAGCTTGATCAGGCAGATTTGTGATAGGAAAGGCAGAGCATCGCAGATGATTGTGAACGTAAATAGCAATTCCACCCCCTTTAGAATCACATCTGCAACTGTGAAATAGAGCATAGTCTTGAAATCGGATTGAAACTTCAAGAGAGTACCAGGTCTCAGTAAAAACCATCAGGTCTGGATGAAGATTCCATGATGTCAGTTGAGCGAGGATTTCATCATTATGTTTTACAAGACTGCGTGCGTTCATATGCAATACAGTAATTGCATCTTTTGATGCTGTAGTAAGGCATAAGTTATTTGGTTTAATTGTTGGCAAGTGACATGGCAGAAAGGTATTTTCACAAGATTTAGAGTCATTCAAATTCTGGTAAGATGAAGAGATAGATGAATCATTTATAGAGGTTCTTCCCAGTTGAGATTCCAGAATATCTGAAAAATGCTCGAATTGTCATTCCCGTTGACTAGTTTCGATAGCTAAGTCACTGGCTGATGACCTAGTAACAGGAAGAGGAGGGCGTCTGTAGAAAGGCTGAATAATGGCTCCCTCAGGCCAACAGTGATCCTTTAGTAATAGAACAAAATCCGTTTGTTGACCTGAATATAGAATGAGCTGTACGAATCGTGTTTGGAATTCATTTTTATTACGTTTACTTCTATCTGCAGTTGAGTTCTGATATGCTGTTCTATTTCTGTACCGCACAGTTGGGGCTCGAGTCGCGAGACGAAAATACCCTTGGTTGAACTTTTAGTTCTAGGGACTGCTCTGATTGAAGGGTTGGTAGCTGTTCCCACAACAGCAGGGGTGTGTCGATGTCTTCCTATCTGATTAGAGGCAGATTGATTCCGTTGTCCTCTGATGTGATCTGCCTGCCTCCTGGAGGAAATGACATCTTCTAGGAGTGGATTAACAGATCTATTGCCATATTTACATGCTTTCTGAGATTGACTAGTAACTGGAGCATATACTGGAGGATGTGGAGGTTGCTTTACAGTAGATGCGTAAGTGGCTTCTGCTATAGGAGTCGGTTGAAATGTGGGATTTTCCATAGATTTCGCCAAGTTACTTGTAGGACTGAAGGATCTACTGGAGTTTTGAATAAGATTTGTTAAATCCAAAATTTTTTGTAGTAAGATATAATTTATTTCGCGAAGTTGGGCGTTTTCTGACCTGATTTTTTTAATTTCGTCAAGAAGAGATGCCATCATGGATTTTTCAGTGTCCAGGATTTGAAAAATCATTTTCGTGGTCATCTCATTTGGCTTTTCAACTTGTGAGACTTCGTGGTTAAGAAGGTGAGAGAGTGCCAATGTGCTACCCAAGAGGATGCACCTGCTGTTTATGGTAAGCGCATCACATGTTCTTACCATGCTGTAGAAAGTAAAAGTCTGAACGTGTAACACAGTGGCATCGTCACCGTCCTTACACCAGGTGAAAAAGGCCTAGGTTCGAATCCCGTCGACCACGTGAGGAACTTTAATGGGCTTTTTTCACTTCGTGGCTGAGTTAATCGGTCTCAGGCGTAGATAGCAAGGTTTTCCCCCCACAGAAACTGGGGTTTTTTCGTTCACCAAAATAGGAAATCGACCAGAGAACACACGCAATTTACAGACACAATACACATGGGTATATGTAAGAAATTACCGAGTGACCCCAATATAATAATTTGGTTTGGTTTGTATAAAGTAAGTGGGCAGATACATAGGGTGCTGTATGTGTGCAATTCAATACGAGAATAGGCAAGATGAAATTCATTGAACGTGGTAATTCAATACGAGAATAGGCAAGATGAAATTCATTGAACGTGGTAATTCAATACGAGAATAGGCAAGATGAAATTCATTGAACGTGGTAATTCAATACGAGAATAGGCAAGATGAAATTCATTGAACGTGGTAATTCAATACGAGAATAGGCAAGATGAAATTCATTGAACGTGGTATGATAGTTGCGCCAGACGAGTCAGTATGAGTATATCGGAAACTGCAACATTGCTGGGATTTTGACATACGACTGCGTCTCGGGTGTATCGAGCTTGCCCTGATCAAAGAAACACCCCGCCAATGACGATCCTGTGGCTGAAAACAGCTCGTTGATGCGAGAGGACAATGGAGGCTCGTAGGACTTGTGAAAGGGAAACAAAACATACAGCCAGTCATATAACAACTCAGCAGCCAAAGAAGCATTTCTCATATCAGAACGCACAATTCGTTGTACCTTGTCACGGATGGGGTATCGTAGCCCAAAGACCGAAGTGGGTTTCATTCCTGTCAGCAAAAAGGTACGGTTACAGTGGACTCAGGAATACCAACATTGATAAGGAAGGATTGGAAAAACTTTGCTTGATCTTATGAATACTAGTTTCTCCTGTTTCATAGTGATCCGAGAGAACAGGAATATGGCGAAAATAGCACGTGTTCATAGCTCATTCTGCCAGGTGTCAACAATGGAAGCTGGTGGCGGTGGCAGGTAACGGTGGGGAGGGTTTTTTTTTTTTTTGGTGAATAATGGGCCCTGATACCAGTGGAGTAATATTTGGAAGCCACAGGCTATCAGGAAAATGTTTCTGACTAGACGCATCCTTTCATGGCTGTAGTGTACCCATCTGCGAATGGCTTCTTCCAATAGGATTCTACTACTACTTCTTCCACTACGTCACACGGCCAGAATTATAAAGAACTGGTTCAAGGAACATGAAAGTGAATTCTAGAGGACAGCACGCCCTATCGCCATCCCCAGTCACCACCAGACCTCATGCACTGAGCACCTGTAGGAATGAACTCTTCGGAGTAGAGATCATCGGTCATGAACTTTGCAACAACTTTGGGTAGTGATTGAGTCAATATGGACATGGACCAGCATCGCTGCGGTGCGCTTTCGACACCTTGCTGCCTGTGCCACAACGAATCCCGGCTGTCTGAGAGATAAGTGGCCATTAATATATATGAATATGCACACTATCCTCCAGCACGACGGGGTTGAACTAACGTTCTGATGCGCTGTACATAAGACACATCTTTCAACATGTGTTACAGCACTTCATCATTGGGAAATAATCATCGATTCCATTCCAGAAGACTCATGAGAGGTGCGATAAATATTCTCGACACTGAACAGACAGAAAATGTAGTCGAAAATTTTAAAATAGTAAATAAAGTCGACCTTTGTAGAAAAAGAATAACAAGAAAAGAAAGAAAGAAAGCTCCAAAAAACCAGTGAAACGTTGTTTCTTTGCAGGTTCGGGCGTTTATTTGTTTATTGTGTAAGTAACAGAATTGTCTGTTTTTCTTCACATTCGACATACACCTTGAATACGGGTAGTTATTTAAAAACACTCATTGCTAGCCTCCTGACAGAACTAGGTTTGAGATATCTTCAGTATAGTCAGTGTGTGTCACAGCGCGGTTGAGAAGCGATGCTTAAGTGTAAGAAAACAAGCAGATGTAAATATGATTGATATGAAGGATCCAAAATGAATTCGATTTGCGTTATCAGAAAGAAATTTAAGCATTATTTCGAAAACGATTACTATGGCACTTCATGGAAACTTTGGTTATCTGGGCGCTACTTTTCTTAATTATCTAAGATCCTGTAAATAAATAGATGAAAGCTTTTCTATTTAATGTAAATTATCCACTTTGTTACAAACCTATGTAATACGACTATCTTTTATTGCAAATAGGTTATGTGCCTTCTGAGTGTACTAAGAATCACAACAGCCGTGCATCTGTTTATAGTAAAAATCAAATGTTTTTACTCGAGAAGGTAATTATTAGGCACCACGTGCTTGGCCTCTGGCTAATGCTGAGCTTCGGAAACATGCAATAATCACATTGAACACAGAAAAGAGAAAGAAAAAGTAATGAAGTTAAAATCTTTCTGGGAATCGATTCACAGGCATTCTGAAGTCTGCCAATAGTGACTTGAACTGCGTTTCACATGTGAGTACTCTTTTGGCCACCAACTGTAGGTAAGCTGCTGGATTGCTTTGATCTGTCTTACACAGGTTGTCCTCTGGATATTGCATGTTTCTTATTCTGTGGAGGGAAGGAAGGGAAACCGGGAAAATCCCAAAATCATAATTGGAGAACAATTAACTTAGTATCGACTAGGAAATATCTCCCTGAAGTTTTGTTACGAAGAGACTCGAACACACAACTCTCCATAGTTAAGAACAAGATGCTAATACTTTACTGAGTCGGCCATTAAAACAAATTTTTAAGTATCATTGTAAGATTGTAAGATTATTCCTACTTGTCAGATAACTCGACTTATTCCCGATCTTGAGAATAAGCTGGTATGATACTGTGTTGGATCGCAGTATCTTACCGAATAAAGCAGCATTCTGGGGAATCATGCAGCCTTAATCATATAGCAGTAAAAAATTCTTATTTCAATAATGGTTTTCATAATGTGGGACTATAGCTCCTTTAGCCCCTACCTGTGATCTCCTTTTATCGTCAGTCTTCAGAGTGGACCAGCGTAGCAAGTGGAGCTCCTCAGAGAGATCACTGTTAAGTCACCTCTTATTTCTAATTTTCATAAATGATATTGACTAGGTAACCCAAAGTAAGGTGTCAACATTGTTGATCATTTGAAATATTAAACGTAAGGTTGTGGATTTGGAGATCAGAAATCCAGTAGCTCAAGATGAAAAAGACTTAGGTGATAATTCAGCTTGACATGAAATTTTCTTGCAGTATGAAAAGGGACTAGGAAAGTATATTGTGTCCTGTCTATGATTTATAGAATTTGTGCTGGTAGGAGAAAGGATGTTATTATCCCTCTTTACAAGGCGACGGTTAGACTTCATTTGGAATGTGTTATTGAGGTCTGGAGTTTGCACTTCAAAAGATATATAGAACCTCTAGAAAGGGTTTAGAGAATGGCGACCAACAGCGATGTACATATGCAGAACGCCTAAAATGTGTAGACTGCAAAGTTTGATAGCTAGACATCTAAGACAAAATCTAATTGAGGTATAAAAGGCACTGAAGGGATGGAGCAAAATGGATGCCATAGGTCTGTTCTCCCTCGTAAGTGAGACACGAACTACGGAAAAGAAATATAAAATCTTAGGGAATAACAGAAAGCTGGATCTGATGAAGCTCACCTATAGGCAGCGGGTTGTCGAACAATAGAATAAATCGCCTCAACGAGCAGGGAAGCAATGGCTAAGTTTAAAGCAGAGTTGAGTGATTACCTTGTGGGAATGAGAATGGTACCAATATTTTGTTTTAATTTTTATTATTATTTTATTTTTGGCTGTTGCAAGAAAAGATCGCTTCCTTGCATCATTTGGACGTACTAATACTAATCCTAAACTGGGTAAACACAATTCAAAATTCTTTTTTTATATTTCTACTCTTTAAAGTTTATTGGAAGCTGTTATAATAAAAAATTTAAATAACTCTACTGAGCAATGTTACTTAACGAAATAGAGAATTAAGAGTAAACTGAATTAAATTTACTATCAAACAAAATGTTTGAAGATATCTAAATGCAGAAACTGCATTCGATGAATCGTTTTTAATTAAATTTAAAAATACGATTTTTGTACAGTCATTTTACATCTGTTTTCAACACATTTAAAATCAACCTATCTCTGTTTAAAATTTACTTTCTATAATGCAGTGAAAGCAATCAACAATAAAGTCATTATAAATATTCTGGTTGTCGCACACATGCTCTCGTACAATACCTGTAGAACTCGTTTTGAGAGTCCAGTCTTCTGTGATAGCTGTTTTAAATCCTTTGCATCCGGATTATGGTTGATGGCGAAATAGGATTTCATCGTGCGCAACTGATGATGTTTGAAGGAGGTGCGCATACGTTTCGGCCGTGGGAGGTGTTCGTTCGAAGAGATACTGCTACTCCCACTTCCCGAAGGAGAAGAACAGGAACTTGGTGTCTGTTGTAGAACACTTCTAGAAGTTCGGGGAGAATTGGAATCCGTTGAGCAGAGATCCCCTGATCCTAAGAGAGATTCGCCTACATAAAAGAATGAGGAATTAGTGAAGAAATGCATGTTGCATAATTCTAATACGCTGATTTTTTTCACATTTCATATGGTATTTTAGACAAGCACAGATATGGAATCTCTAAAGAAATACGCATGAATCATATTGTTGATCGACGTTTATGATTTATGTAAACACTAAGCTGACATTCATGGTTCATAAATGTCACTCAACCACAAATAAAGAAATAAATATTAATATATGTCAGCGCCATTATAATGACCCTATGATTTACGAATTCTAAATGATCTACTATGCGTTTCCAGGTCATGCTGTGAACTTGATTATAGGAAAGGAAACGTAAACCACTCAGAGCTGAAGCCTCTAAAAAGAGAAGGTTGACGTAAATTTGACAAGATTACAAATGGATAGTGTAGTGAGTGTAATGAGTGTAGTGAACGCAAAACTACTCGTGTTTACTCATCCAAATTTCTAGAACGTAATGCGCAGCCTTTTACCAAAATAGAGTCCGAAAATAAAATACAGGTATGCCCATTATTTAATTTCTGTAGTATTCCGCATTATTTAAAAAAAAAGTTTGGTTTTGACGTTTAATGTAACATTAATTCCTGTGGCTAAAGCGTGTCAAAAAAAAGTGTCATTCTAATGGTTTAATGTAATTTTTTTCGAAACCCTAAGTTTTAAAAATGCTTTTTAAATGCAAAAGCTGAACAACACTAGAATTCGTGCAAGAAGCATGAAAGAATAAGCTACCGATTTTTAATATCATTTTAATTAGACAATTTCGCCCCCAAATTGGCTCCCTTTCGGTCCCTAAAGTGGTCGAAAGCTGTACACACTTATCTACACATTTCAAACATGATTAATGAAAATAATAGCACACTTTTCCCCGGTCTATAGATTTGCTTACTGCATACATTCATTCGCTCACTGCCTATTTCATGAATAATTATACTATATAAATTGATAAAAAGCATCACGAAATATAAGATATATATTGAGAAATATTATATAATGAGGACTTCAACAAGCTTCGTCCCCTCTGTTTATCTTTTATTCTATTATCAACATTACACTGTAACTACGTTTAATCTAGAAGCATTGCATCTTCAAGTATTCAACCATCAGTCTGCGGAATTGTACATATTACAGGTTTATGTGACGGAAGGTATTTTTCCAATGTTTATTTTCTGCATAACTTTATTCTCTGCGAAAGTAAATAGATAAATCCAAAGGTGTTTGAAAAACTTGGCGCTTTTTCAGGGAGCATACCACGTACACAGATAAGGTTTGAAAACAACCCCAGCCTACGGTTTGAGCATGTTTGGTATCTACCGCCAGCTCTCGAGATTTCAATTATCTCTTAATTTCAGGTGTGCATCTGTCTATCTTTCCAACCTTATTATCTATCTTGGCAGCCAATAAGCAAATTTTTGGTCATAATGGTATGTCTCCATGGAAGTTTCATTTGCCAAACCTTCCAAATCCGACAATCATAGGACCCGATCCGACCCGACTCGACCTTGTACTTTTCCTGATTTCAAGTGGTCACTTTGTAATCATGCAAATAATAAAATGATAAGTTATAAATAAATAAATAAATAGAGAGAGAGAGAGACTTCATTGCAACTAGGTATACATAGATGTAAGTGAAGTTGCAACGGTCCCGTTACTGCCAAAGGCCAGGGGCTCACATCAGAATTATATAATTAATTATTTACATAACAATATAAAACGTAAAAATTAAAAATGTAACATGCTATTATATTTACAATATACATGAATATACACGATTGGCATTTCTCTGTGCCACACGTCGGAAACCAGTTTTCTCGTATAGCACAGGAGGGAGATCTTGGGAGGTGGTGTGGAGTGGAGCACGAGCTTGTTCTTATTGGCTTCTGGGATTCAAACGAGCTGCTAAGACTTCTTTCCTGTAGATTTTATTGCTTAAAAACTTATTCAAATCGGCGTCGAGGTGCTGTACTTCCGGTAGCATTTGATGTAGGAGGAAGCGTTCTGAGATATGAAGTCTTGGATGCTACGAACAGAGCGTCGGGTTGACCGAAGTTCTGGCTTGGGTACTCGCCAGTAACACGAATCCCAAATTGGCAGTTGAGATTTGGTCTGTGACCATCTTAGCTGTGGCTACCAGTCGCTGTACATGTACTTCAATAATATCAGGCAGTCGCTGCATTCCCAGTGAAGTGGCCAAAGTTGTAGTGTTATCCTGTGGTGAGAGACAAGCTTTCCGGTTAGCCAGAATTGTGCGGCGAGGATTGGCTTCTTCGTTGTAGTAGCTTCTGATGCTTACACTTCGGTGGCATAGAGGAGTGGAGAATAAATTATTGTTCTGATGAATTTCTTAATTATATAAGGATCCTTTCCATAGATTAATTGTTATTTAGCTGCTTATCGCAGAGCGACTGCTCTTTACGTGAGCTTGTCTACATGAGCATGAAAGGATAACGAATTTTTGGGTCAAATACTATTCCCAAATTTGCGTGGGTAGAACTGGCAGATATTATTCAACATCGAGTATTGGGGCTGTTGCTGTAGGGGTTGGTTTGAGGGAAAACACCATTAGTTTTGTATTTTGTGGATTCATTGGGAGTTCATACTCGGTAATATGCGATGTTGATGAGACTATTATTAATGCATGTTGTAGCTTCAAGGTGATTGTTGGAAGCAATAGGCGTTAGAATTTTTATGTCGTCTGCGTACGTGATGATTTTTTCATTGTTGCGGACAAGAGGCGCGATGATGGCTGTAAATAACAAGCCAGATAGGCCTCCTCCTTGTGGAACACTAGCAGAGATCGCCTTCTTGTGCGATTGTCCATGGGTATCAATCTGTAATACCCTGTCGTGGAGGAGTGATGCTATGAACTCTTGTGGAACACTAGCAAAGATCGCCTTCTTGTGCGATTGTCCATGTTGTATCAATCTGTAATACCCTGTCGTGGAGGAGTGATGCTATGAACCAGTGGGGTTTCGAACTTTTGGATGTGATCTGACAAGTTAGCTGTTCTAGGCTTTAGGAAAGATTCTTGTGTTCAGAATTCTGTTGAAGATGGACCTTAGCTATTGGAGGATGAACGGGCTGAGGATACTGAAACTTGTACTTAGTATTGTATAAATCTATCCTACGTCGAGAGAAAAGTAACATAGAGCGAAGAGTACATTACAGTAAATAAAAATAAAAATTGTGCTGTACAGTAAAAACAATATGATTTCAAGGTATTTAACATAGCAGAAGCTGTGTAGCCTATTTAATATATAGGTATCATGGCATTTGAATAATTTATCCACTTGTGTGTTTTTTCGGCCAATACAATTTATACCGCAGAGTTTTGCAATGATTTTAGTGCAGTACTCAGAACAGAGCGAATTATTAGTAAAAAGCCAATCTGCCATTTATTTGAGGGATCATTTATAATGAAGAGCCAGTAACTTCTGAAATAGGCAGTCTTATCAATCGTTAATCTTTTAAATAAATGGGAGAGAAACCTTTCGGTGATGGTCATTTGCCTGAAAGTAGCGCAATACTTAGGGAACTCGTGGCTTAAATAGTTTCCTGTATTGTGAGCGCTAAGTCCATTGCAATATTCGGTGCAGCTTAAAATCTGTTGGCCGAAAAAACGAATAAGTGGAAAAAACCTTTACACATATAAAATCATATCGTATACAAAATATATCGTATATATTCAATTACAAGTCTGAACAGAAGTTTCGATGTTGTTAGTGTGTGGTGAATTCTCCACTCTACATGCTCTTTTCTGACATTGTTTGGGCGGACGCACCTGAGAAAAAATTTGTCGATTCCCTGGGTTACTTTTTATTTATTTATTTTATTTACATCAAGTAGAAGTGCATAGTTCTCCCCGAGACGGCAGGGGGTTCCAGGGAGGTAAATACATTAACCAATAAGTATTTGAGAGTGTGCATAGTGTTAGGGTCAGGCGCCACCTGTGGTTTCCCTCATCTGCGCCATTTTTACGCTGTAAAGAAATACAGTACTGTAAATGTCAGAAAGAGGGTATTGCAGTAGTCTGAAGTTATTTTTTGTCAGATTTTCTTGTTTTCCTAAAGAAAATGGATAGTGTTAGCAGGAAAATGGACGGTGCCGAATAATGAATTTCGTAATTCTTAAGGTTCAACTGTAATATGAATTTCGAAAGATATTCCTGAGTACCTTATAATCGAAAATTATATTCGCGTGCTTCAGTTATAAGTTTCAACTTCCTGGTTTCGATCTCACTGTAATCGAAATTATGGTCAGTACAAGTCTTTCTATTTTCTGTGTACTATTTACGAACACATTTATATTTTTATTTATTTTATATTAATATATTTTTTTAAAATTTTATTCAGTTTGGCTCCGAACTTATTTATAGATAGATATATTATATATATATAAGAAAAGAGAAATCTTTGGAACGGTCCCAGAAATTTTAAAAAATACCTATGATCTTAAGAAGTTAATTACAATCAATAACTTTGTTGTCTGAATCCTGTTATGACAGTAGAAAAGAGCATTATTTTCAGATCAGGTCCAGGAAGAAGTTTGTCAGTGGGGACTACAGTTTCGTCTTCCCTAGCTTTTGTACTTATCGCTATGATTATTTCATTCTTTATTATTTCATTTGTAGTCACTGAGAAACTAGCACAATCCTCTGCTCACTTCTTGGTTCATCATGTTGTTTTGTGATCTTTCATGTAATATTTGTCAAATTATCTTATACGTTATATAGTGTATTTTATTACATTTCTGTCTAATATTTACATTTTATCGTTTACATAAATAATTTCATGTAGAAGTAAAGTATCCTAGTGTAAAAAGAGATGAGCTAATAAGTATCTGCACAACTTTTTGCCTGTATATATCCTATCATCGCGGTACTTCTCTGAATTGATAGTTAAGGTGTAAAAAACTCATTCAGTTTCGTATTGATTATCATACTCCATAATGAAGTTTAAGATCGTTCTTTTTGATCTGTGATACCCGGACTCTATACCAAGCACCTATCTGTGGAGTGTCTACACTTACTGTTATCATTTATGTTAGTGGATCTAGATTTTTAGAAACAATTTCTTGTGTCCACGGGCGCACATTGGGATTTAAGAATAAGATGGCACTGAAAATAGTGAACGATTTTCCCACCGACCCGTTCAACTAGCTGTGTATCCAGTATTCTAGGTTCATATAATTTTTTTAAACATGTCGCAGGAGCGGAAGCCCATAAATAAATGATTATATGGGACGCGAGAAAGAATACTTTTGGGTGTATCGAATGGGTAATTCGAGATTTCTTATCCGATTCAGGGCCGCATAGCGATAGGAATAGCAATAGAAATGTGAGGGGGGTTGCAGCTGTGATTGGGTCCCAAAATTTACTTATATTACAAGTTACTTATATATTTCGGCGATTTATGGTTAAGGAAGTGCTTAAATGGGCCCTGTTCCTGTCGTTAACAGCATGTTAATCCGAGATATTTGTGATGGTTTATCTTTTCGACGATTACAGATTCTATGACGATATATCATTTCTTTTCTATTTATCCTGTTTATATATATATATATATTTTTTTTAAATGTTACAGTGGGAAGATGCATTTAGGGCTAAAGCCTCAAGCTGCGAGAAAATTTAGACCATGTATATATTAAGTGCAATAGCATCATTAATACACAGCCATTTCTGAATTAACAGAATATTTATAAGGCGGCATCGTTTTAAGTTATATGGTTGTCCATATCGTATATGGTTATATACGGTATGGACAAGGTATTAGAAAGTGCTAATTACATTTTTGTTGCTTTTTGATCTTTCATCTTTCTTCTGCTACTATGGACAAGTATAGAAACGCAGTTCCTGATACATGGTCAGGTGTAGTCTCCTGATTACCTGATCATGTATCAATATTTGCTTCAGCTGACATCAGATTCTGCACATTTGCCTCACCTATATTCGACCATTATTCAAATATGTTTCCTCCCACATCTGATGACAGCTGTACCACTTTTTATTTTATTTGTATTTTACTGTACTAATTTTACTTTACAGTTCATCCACCTTCTATTGGCTATGTAATTCAGCCCATAATTTTCTTAATTCATCATAACTTTTAGGATATTAACATTCTTTCATCTTTCCCATATCTACTGCACTTCCTTTTCTGCTATCCTCACCCTTCTAGTTTCTGGCACTCTGTGTAATTTTCACATCTATTCATGCATACTTTATTCAATATATTAATGCAAACATATATATTGTTCGGCTTTAGATATTGTTGCGTCTTTGTACGACGCAAAAAGCTTGAACCACTGCTAGGAAGGGATTCCAGCGCTGCTGCAAATAAGTACTCCTCCCTGTGCCATGCCCAATCGGATAGCATATGTTCACTAATACTCCTGATGTCTCTTGTATGATGCCTTTGATTCCAATAGAACTACTGTTGAGCAAATTTGTAGACATGTGGTGCTCCACCATGGAGGCCAACATCATTTGCCCAGTTAAAAATTGTTTTTCTGTGGGATTAGAGAAATATCATATCATATGTAGAGATCAGAAATTTGCATAGTATTCCGCAACGACTGTGTGTTGCACTATAGTAAGGAGGCCCTACACCATATGTAAATATTTTAGTGCCCCAATACTTCTGATGACATAATATTTATTGTTTGTTTGTTTGAGTGTGTAGTAAATAAATAAAGTAACGACGGAAACAGCAAAGGATTAGAACGAAGGCGAAAACCAAGTAAAAAGTGCATTATGCAGAAAAGGGGATTATTTGAGTAAGCAAAATTTTGAAAGAAAAGAACAAACTCAGTATTACAGTTTTATTTGAAACAAACTCACTGTTATTAGATGCATATCAGTGTTTCCCATAGGGCATTGTCTCTTTAATTAAGAACTATAAACGAGGGTTTCATAACGCTTGAATGATTTTTTTAAGAAACGAAACGAAATGAAAATCAAGGGTTTTCACTCGTCTCCTTCCACCATTTCCATCATCACCCCTTTTCATTTCTGGCAAGATGAAGCTGCAACATCTCCATGTTTATATAAACACAAAGCTGTTCGCTACTGATGTCGCAAGAAGCAGTTAGTGTCGTACTGCTGAACATTTTATTCCAAGTCGATCACCTTACTCGTACGCCTACTCAAATCGCAACAGGCATCTTTAAAGGCAGGAGGGGAAAGGATGTTTTTTTATCATTACGTCGACGTTGCCGAGGTAGACTCATAAACGTCAAGCGTCTTGCCAACTCTTGTGATTGATCGCGAACACGGAAAATCCTGGGAAGCGGCTTATCGCCGTCCTGATACGTTGTCATTGCTAATCCCGGCGCGTAAGACCGCTTCGACACGACAATGCGGCGTTTCACTGATCACGAGCGATGCTCGCGCGCTTGCTTTTCCAGGCCTTCCACGTGCATGTCCCCCTCTCAGAGCCAATTACAGAACTACGCTGGTCTGAGTAGGATTTAGTGCCAAGACGATTTACGCTGGGCAAAGTGTCCCAATAAAAATTAATTCCCCGACAGAAGCAAGCGTGCCGTAAGCGGATCGGAAAACTAGCGGAAACATAATACTGTACAAGTTCGTTGTGCGTCTGTGTGTGTAAAGCTAATTTGTCGCGGTGCGCCGGTCAAAGGATTGTACGGCACCGAACTGCGATTTCCACCCCCTTTCCCCTGCATCAACCACTCTATATCAGCGTTGTTTTGTTGACTCGGATCTAAAGATGAAAGGTCGCATATCGTACGCAGTGGAACGTCCGAACTGGACGCTCATCACTACCTGCTCTAATCTCGTGCGCTCTCTTAATGGAAAACTGTCGAATTTCTGGAGCTTGGTGGGAAAAGGAAAAGGCTGACGGTACGTGTAAAAGAAAATGTTGATAGTTTATTAAAAACTGTCAGGATGTGTTTTTCTTTTTATAGTCAACTCTCCATCAGTCGGCGATCTTTATTGTAGCTAATACATGGGAGTAACGGAGAATTGTGTGGGACAGATAAAGCCACAGAGAATAACAGCGCATACAACAGAATAACAAAAGATAAAAAATAGCTGATAATATCCGTAATAGAAAGTTTGTCTTTATCGCTATCCGTACCCTCCTAGCAAACGTTTGCTGTGTAGGGGTAGATGTTGCTTCTCCTTTTCCTTTACTTAAATAAATAAATAAATTTACTCTTCCGTTTTCTCTTTCTCTTTCTGGAAAGCGTGACTCAGCTTATTACAACAAGATGGAGCGAAATATATCCATCTTATTTTTAAAACTGAATTAATTCATCGAAGCTACAAAACTATTTTCTTAAACGACAGAGCGATCTCAGGCCATAAAGCGTAAATGATTCATGTTTTCTAATGCTCATTGGCTTGCTTCGATTAAAAAAAAAAAAAGGTAAAGCACCAGGAAAAACAACACTGAATGCTCAATCCTGTTCGGAAAGGTCGCAAAACGTTCCAGGCATCAGCGACCGGATTGAAGCCGAAGCCTTTCAAAACGCATGTCAAATGACATAGCTATTTCTTTAATAGGCCTTCTTAAAATAGTTCTCCTTCAGTTTTTCATATATTTTCAATATTCTCTACTGAAGATGTCGGAAAATTGTTTCTCCAAAGGTTAACCTCCAAATTATCTATTCATCACATAATATACTTTCTCTGTTGTCACTGAGAGAACTTTCACCAATTAAAGAAATCTTTTTTTTTTTTTTTTTCCTGCAGGATTTTCTTGTAGCAAGACTAGAGATGTGGATATTTAGTGTTTAGTGAGAAAAATTAAGCTATCCATTATCTACGCAAATAAATAAACATGATAGAACTGCCTAAATTAAAAAAGAAAAGATTTCACTTCAGTAGGTCTCTTCAAATTACGGATACGATCTTTATCTTCATAAGATCATATAACCTTAAAACAAGGAATTTAATAAGATCAGCAACTAAAGCTTCCCAATTTTCGATCTACAGAAAATAAGTGTCTCTTCAGATTTTTGTTTTTAATTAAAGGAGTCTAACTGAATGAGCATACAACCGAAAGATCATTTTGGAGAACAACGCCGTTTCATTAGGCTAGATCGAGAATTGTAAACAAATATCTGTGCACACAGGGATTACTCTGTTACAGCAGTTTTATCTGAGTTAATTTCTATTTATAACTTTCAGAAGCATCCCTGTATTTTGAGGAAGCTAAAAATAGAAAAGAAGGGACGAATACTTTCAAGCTAATACAACATTTGAGACAAATCATATGTCCACTAATTCAAAGTCGTAGTTCTAAAACCATGATCAATTTGTTTTGTTCTCTTCTCATTAGAAAGGTGTTATAACTTACAGTGTAGTAGAATCTAAGTTAGCCGAAACAACTGGGATTGAGGTTTTTTTTTTTTTGATAGTCGATAATTGATTTTAAATGCGGTCTCTCTATATTATAAAAGGTAATCAGGAAAAAATTAATGAGAGAAAATTCCAGCAACTTACAGATGAAATCTTTACACAAATAAAGCTGCAATTAGTGGGTAGATCCCATGCTGGTTTTATCTGCAAACAGAGTCACATGATTAAGAAAACAACCTACAGATAATGCCCAGTTCATCTCTTGTTTCTAGTTTTATGAATTGCTGTAAAATGTCCGAAGAATTATTAGGACAGGTACATTCGAACGGTACAGGAAAAACTCCTGTTTAAAACTATAAATTCACTATTATATAAATTTTTATTTGCAGTAATTTATGTAATTGTTGACTTTGTAACATTTTTAATGGCGAAGTTTTTATCATAATATCGGAATGCACGCTATTATGCAGAAATAACATGAAATTTATTCTACCTTGCTTCATAAATCTTTTATACAAGTGGACTCGTTATTTCATTATATTCATATGACAGATTTGTTGTTTATTATATTTAAATATTAAATGCATTAATTTCGTTGAGTGAAATCAGAAGGAAAAATAAAAACGAAAATAAATACCAAAAACATTTCAGATAACTAAAATTCTACTGTATATACATAATAACTTTGACATTAAATAATTGTTAATAAGTTAAGAGTTCTAATTTGAATAAATTACACAAAGCAACAATTTGTGAAGTTAAATCTGCGTAATCCTACTAAGTTAGATTAATTTATCAATTAAAACTATGAATTTCAAAATCATTGTACTATCTTTCCACGCATATAGTGGATGAAAGATGCTTTAATACTTGATTAGGGTACGTTGGGCTGCTCCGGCCTTCTTGATCTATCTGACTTTGTGTAGTTACTAAAAATTATCGACAGCACATATGGTTTTAGTGGACTTCGTCATTCATTAAACATCCTGTGTCTCCATTACCTGTAAACTTTAAAATACTGCGTACCGTTTTACACTAACTAAGCTCGCACGTGCTCTAACTTAACGTCAGGTCACGTTCTTGTTTGATAGCAGTGCATCACCAAACATAAGATACTCAGATGAAATGGATGTGTCAGGTTTCTTTTTCATCCATGAGAACGGAAAATTTATAAAGTGAGGATGCTGATTTAGCAGTTATAATAATGGCCCTCTGTGAATAAAATTTACCACGATGTACATGGACTCTGAACCCTCTGTAAATACACATTCCATCCCGTGTTTTCCTGTATATATACAAAATTGGAATATTTCATGAATTATTAAAAACATCTTCTAAATCCGAAGAGATTAAAAAGTGTTAACGCTGATATAAAGCCAAATAAAGGTGCCTATTCTGAAATGCACGTAATTCATTATAATACTGTTATGTTTTTCTCTTTTTTTAATTTTATTCCTCGCATTTCATGATATCAAAGTTAAAACGTATTGTATTAAAGCAGAACTCTATTATTGGTCTTAATAATAATGCTATTACCCTAAAAGTCACAACTGTTCTTTGAATTTCTTAAAATGCTGGTGCTGATATAATATTATTATTAATAGCTTAATATTAATACTCATTTTATAACGAAAAACATGACTTTCCATATAAAACTAAGTAATCATTTCATTTTTGCTGAAAACAAAAATAAAAAAGCTGCATTTGAAGATGACAACTAGCACAGAAAACATTTACAAGATATTTATAATTATATCTACTTAGCAATGCTATCTCTACCAGTTTTGCCACAGAAAAATATTCAAAATTAAACTTATTCATTGATGAGAGTTTAATTTTTTACTGGGAGCCGTTTGGTTAACAGAGAAACAGTTTACTCAATAAATTGTGTACAATCTATGATCACTTATGTCGTCAGTTGGACAAATGCGATCATTAAATAAGCTATATTATCCGTGAAGCTTATTTAACCTTGTCCGTTCTCTAGGATGAAGCACGGTACCTCATTCTTTTAGTGTTCCATGAGCCGTGTACTCTTTAACAGCTTCCTCTAAGTGCTTTTCAGGACAATAAAGGAGGGAGGGGATAATTTAACCGAGATTGGTTTCAAACTGTGATGCACGATAGACTTCTTAGTGGTCCAATAAAAAAAAGAAAAAAAAAAATAGCGGGCTGTTCATACCCTTTGCATTCTTAAGTGCCCGGTGATTGGCACAGTTGCTAAAGCCAGTACGGATACCTCTTGATAAGGGTTATAAGCTTGGGCTCGGCTGCTACCGGTTTAGGAAAACTGATCTCTACTTGTGCGGTTCTCAAGAACTTGTCCAACCCATCTTGGGCGAATTTCCCACCAGATTCTACTGACGACAACGATTGTTCATCTCTGTGTGGGTATAGAGCAGACTTCTTAAAAAGTGTTCTCCTGAGAGAAAAGTGATGATTGTACCGCATTGCTAGTGGATGAAGGGGCGAAAAATGTATGCTACTAGTCGCCAAGTTGCCACGTTTAATATTGTGCCTTTAATAACTACACCACCTTACCTTCGGTGATAAGGAAAACTGACACATAAGCCGTTTGTGAGGATCTTGGCCTGGCGGGGAATGCTTGCTGGGATATCTATAACTATTTGGAAGCTGAATGATGGCCAGTAGGATGACTGATTATTATGTAATAAATACTGATCATACATACTCATTTGCACTCTCCTATCGTAAAGTACATTTGTAGCAGCTGTCGCTGCAATGTGCGGCGAATATATTCTATTTAGCGGCACCCAGCTTATAGGTAAGAGGTATGGACGTGAGTTGTGGCCAACTCCCTAAGGACCAATTTGAAACCCTAATGGCTAGGCCCGATGATTTGATCAGTCGAGTAGGATTGCTTGGATTGATGTTCCTTTGACCTTGATTTAGTCGATCTGAAGCAGAGGCTGCAAGATTTCTCCTCCCGGAGAACTTCGGTTTTTTAATCTTATGGGTAAATACATTACTAATTAAAAAGATGAACTCTGGGGACACCAAAAATCAGCCACCGTTATCACCTGGGCATAGTTTCTAAAGCAATTCCATTCATTCCTTTGATAGTATCATATATTCTTCATTGATTTGATATTCATCTCGTCTGGGGGCAGAGTGGCCAGGTGAGATCCAAAAGGGTCACCTAAATATGCTAACAAGAGCACTGCCAACTTAGGCATATAATTTAAGCTAACATGCTGTAGTAGTCGGCGAAAGACCGTAATAGCAAAAAATAACATGAAGACCACTACTTTATAATTTCATTCTAGGGGCGTATTTGTTGAATTTATCAGCGTTACGTTTCAATATAACTGAAACATATTAAATTGGCGTAGAATTTCCTTTTCGGAAAATTTTTAAAATATATAGTTGCTGCCCATGCAATTATAAAACAGCAATTACATTTGTTATTGTTCTGAGTCGCATATTATCTGCGCGGTAGCATAGTGGTATCGTCAGCGTTCTCCTTGTACCGGTGGAAAGGCCCGGGTTCGAATTCCATCGATGACGCGAGGAACTTTCACTGGCTTTTTTCATTCCGTGGCTGAGTTGGTCGGTCTGAGGTGTAGATAGCAAGATTTTCCCCCCGGAAACCTGGGTTTTTTTGTCCAGCAAATAAGGCAAATCGGCCAGAGAACACACCCAATTTACAGGCACAATACATATGGGTATATGAAATAACTTTTCGAGCGACCATAATAAATAATTTTTTTCCAAGTCGCTTATTGTACTTTAATCTTCTTTTTTTTTGGTTCGTTTGTAAAATTCTTTGCATTTTGTGTTGGAATTATTCTACATCAATAAGACAAGTCAAAGCTACTGTTGTTGTTTTTGTTGGGTTGCAAGGCATTAGCGATTTGTATTGCGCCATTGAGTTAATTTAAGTCTGTACACGTATGTGTTCATGGGCTGATAATCATGTTGTACGAGCTGAAACACCCTGACTGACTGACCCTGACAAGCTGAGAGGAAAACTCTACTTCCTTCGCCTGACATCGACTAACCACAGCCCTGCTTGAAAAGTCTTTAGAAATTCCTCCAGTCTACGATTGAAGGAATTTCTACCACCATTATTTGGTAATTTATCTGGTGTTTTTAATTACTAGTTCAGCAAGTTTTCTATTGATTAAATCAGTGGATACCAACGGATTAATCCTCAAAGGTAAAAAAAAAAAAAAAAAAAAGTTGATGAAAGATGTCTTTGTTTCCGCGTATTTATTCAAATCAGCATTTTTGAGTACGAAATTCTTAAAGAGCAGGTATTAAAACAAAATGACGGATGGAAACCTGAACCACCGTTCTTATGGCTAGAAATGTCAGAAAATTAAATTAGTTACTGACTGATGCATGCCTACTTATGGTTAGAACGGACAAATTAGCTCACTAAATGTTGGTATAATGAAACATTCTTTTGCTTTAGTGAAATAATAAAAATTAATTCGGAATTTTTAAGTAAATTAAGTGCATCACTATCTTGACAAAAAAGTATAACATTTATAACAGAGAGGTAGAAACTGTGGCAACACAGATCAACCTCACCCGCATTTTTTACATTAATCTTAGTGTGATGGAATGTGTTGAGATAACTAACAAAGACACTGCAATGTGCTGGACTCTGTAGTTCCAAATCCAAAATTGCCATTTTGTCTTTTAATGTAGATATTTTTGTGTGTAATTTTTTGCAATCGATAAAAAGCATGCCTAATCTCTTTGCTCTCTGACTACGCAAATTGTTACAAACTACGCAGACTTATATGCTTAACTTCCAAGGCTATCTTCAGAGCAATTGTATCAGTGCCATTATTAAACTAATTTGAATAATAACAACAATAATAATCATTTTTGAAACGTCGAGTCTAAGACTGTCTAAGCTGCTAATATATTTAAAGTAGTTCGTACTGAAACAAAGGTTATTGATTCTTCGATTAATAGACAGATGCTCTTCTTTTGCATTAAAATAAGAGAAAGAGAGAGAGTCACTACTTACATACCATGGTTAACATGTGTCTGCGTTCCTCCTTTATGTCTCCTCGGCCTTCCTTTCTGCGAAGATCCTCCTATTCTTGCCGTCGTTGGAGAACGGGAGCATGTAGTTAAACTTAAAGAAAGTTGTTGGCAGTTCGTAGAGCACGCGACTTTACAGTTTGTGACGCACTCATTACTGATGGTCCTATTCGAGTCATCTTTCATGCCTGGCAATTGGCAATAAGGATTCTGTGGACTTTCGTACTGAATGAGCATTTCGTAATGGGTTCGGCAATAGATAATATCGTCCTTTAAGCCGAAATATTCCCCTTTTGTCAGTGCTTTATTACAGGTAGCGCACGTAAAACAGTGCAGGTGATACACGTGCTCACGAACCCTCATCACCAGTTCGTTCGATGATATAGCGAGATGGCAACGGGTGCACGACTTAATTGCGAAGAGCCTGAAATGATTATAAAACGTAAGTAAACCAGGACTAATAATTAATATAATTAATATTAGACATATTTTGATTTCTAAACACACTAGAAATATATCTGTTCATATATAAGTATAATATTCTCGTATATTTATTAATATATATATGCGAGTATATACAAGCTACGGTGATATATTTATTTATTTATTTATTTACAAACTTTTTACCCACAGGGCCCAGAGACCATGGGCGCCGGCAGCATGGTGCAAGGTGTTGCCACCTTTGGATTTCGAACTAATACACAATTTTTAATATTTTCATTAATTTATTGAAACATAAGATATTGCATGTATTCGAAAATTTGGTGAAGAAAATTTTATTCCCACATGCACCACCTTGCAAAATATCCTGCCGCCGCCCATGCCAGGACCCAGAGGATAATGGTGAGAAAGCTCGGCATTACAGAGAATCAATACAAAGCAGTCACTAGTATTAAAATATATACAAAGTTTCGATTAACAAAACAGAGTAAAGAGCTTCTTATACATAAATGGTTTAAGCGTAAAATCAATGTTGTGATTATTCAATACGTGAAGGAAACGGAAATAGTGGACTACCTAGTAAGTGTTGAATACGAGGGACAAGGGATGAGAAATTAGTTTTATAACGAGAATTAAAGCGGGGTATAGTGAAAGATATTTGTTCAAGAAGAGATGGAGAATCAAAAAGAGATCCATGGAGTTGTCGTCTGGAATGAAGAGGAAACGTTCTGAAGCGTCGACAAAGAGCTCAATAGTTTCAACCGTGAAAGGCAAGACGATTTCGAAAGCATAAGAATATAATGAATCTGATTTGATATGAATTCGCTCAAGTCTGTGAGAAAGATATTTCTGTTATGGGAACCAAATAATATTACAATAAACAAAAATGGGAAGTATAAGCTGCTTTCAGAGAAGAATTACAACTTTGTCACTCTTTACAATCGAATATTTTGAAAATCTGAGATATTATGTGATCGACATGGCAAGAGGGATGAAGATCAGATCGGAATAGGACACCTAAGTCCTTAAATGTATCAGTACTTGCAATTAAAGAGTTTCAGATATAATCATCATTAAAGACGGAAGGTCTAACTACATGATTCGAGCGAAATCGAACATAATTTACATTTTAATGGTTTAGAATCAAGTTATTTTTATTGGGCCAGAGTGAGAGGGAATCAAAACTGGACTGAAATTCATCACTGTCAGTTGAAGAATAGATAACTTTGTAAATTTTAATATCATTTGCATAAAGTTGCCACTCAGTATTAACAGATTGAAATAAAGTTGTCAAATCATTAATGTAAACAATAAAGAAAAGCTGACCAAGGGTGAACTTTGAGGAAGCACCGTGCGAAACAGTAAACGGAGTTGATGAAGTACCATCGATTATTACGGATAGTTTACGATTTCTAAGCGGTGAAGGGGATCGTAGACCATAAGATGAAAGCTTGAAGAGCAAAAGGTAGATGTGAGCAGACTCAAATGCATGGGAAATATCAAGGAATATATATTCTACTATATATGCTGAGCACAGTTTTTTTTGCAAGATTTTGAAATGATTGCTTTTGTTCTGTATTTTTGTCCAACATTTTTTTTTTAAATTCCGTATATCTTTTCTGTGTTCACCAAAATATTGAAACTTGAGAGAATTTGAAAATTAGCAGAAAGGAACTGAAACAACAAAGAGTAATAATGGGAAACTACAAGTTCACAACTTTGGAGGGATTCAGATATTTCGCCAAGATGAATAATAATAATAGGCTTCAAACAGACCCAAATCAGGTTAATGTAGGACATTAGATCTCTATACTCATTGAACTCTCTTTTAAATTCTAACTGATATCTAGAAATGCAAAAATGAAATTATACACATCGATCATCAAACCTATCATAATCTACCAATCCGAGACTTCAGCAATGGACGTTAAGAAGGAAAAAAAAACTGCAAGCATTTGAAAGATCAGAAAAGTCAGATCGTTGTCCCAATATTTGATACTTAACATGATCTTCAGATTCCTGAAAACACAGAAATCCATTAAAATATATAAAATGTAGCAGAAACCCTCAATAATGAACCATATCAAAAGCAACATACTCAGATGGTCCTCTCACATAACTTGCATTCCAAGAAACAATACCGAAGACAATATTACTATGAAATTGGGCTGGAGAAGACATAGGGGAAGGTCCAGAAAGTGAGTGATGGGAAGACAGCATGTGGGCTGATGCAAAATGACTTGGAATTTTAAATTGGAGACAGATAGAAAAATAATATCTTCTATGACTTGTATAATTACTAGGTGACGTGCTTTAAAATTAGTGTTATTTTGGTCATTCGTGTTCCAGTCACTGCAGAAGCTTCTTTAGGAGTGGATGGATTAATTATTAATCCATTAATTAATTATCGATCCAGCATTAATTCGTTAATTAATCATTAATTATTAATCACTATAATTACTGAATTATAGTGAATGAATTCCAAAAAAAAAAAAAATGCTTACAGTTGCTGATCTTTATATCGAGTGCAAATCCACTCGGTATAGAGCGAGGCTGATGCCTGTCTTAGTAAAAGTGCTAACTAACACTAAGCCATTTATTAATTTTATTGAATGAGCTTAATCTTATCTCTAGAGCTTCAAGGTGTGAAATACATATACTCTTAATCATTTCAGACCTACCACTGCAGCCGAGTTAAGATACTAATTTTTAACTCTTATACATTGCGTTGTAGTTAATATTAACAAGAACGCTAAAAATAAGTTAGCATCTTGAAAATTATCTTTAAAAAGTTTTAAAAATAATTTTTTCAGCTGTCTTTAAAAAAAATTAAGGTTACACTTGAATTCTATAAGATTTGAAGTGTAACTTAACTTTTTAACTCAACTGTGGAAATCAGCTACACACTTCGCGTATTCTATCAACAACTTTAGGGTGGGAAGGGAATAACATTATTGTGTATAAAATATTTTTAGCGTATTAACCTTTACCTAAGAATACAATCTCCTCGTTAGCGAGACCCAAAAATTGGGATAATTTATGGAACTTCATTGAAAATTTATAAAAACTTAATACGCTCCCTTTATTACATTTTCATTTGAATATCTTTTGTTCTTTTTTAATAGATTTCAATAAAAAGGAAAATATACAATTGTCCTTTTTTAATATATGAATTTTAAAATGTGTCGATCGCATGAGAACTGCATGCTACCCTATAATAATTTACGAACACCATGCATTCCCCAGAAGTTCGTGAAGAATGAATTTGATGAGGTCTCATTTCAAATTCTCTGGCGCCTCCGTAGCCAGGTGGGAAGGAGCAGCAGTGCATAGCACACGCTTCTTGATTAGACCGGGGTTCGAGCCCGTCGCCACCAAATATGGAGGATGCGGAAAGGTCAGGGAGTGACCGCCGCATATCCCGGAGCAATGTGGCCTTGGTTGCTGATGCTCCTAAAAACCAAACAAACAAACAATTTCAAATTCTGTCAGTGGTCTGTCTTTATGCAGCTGTATTTGACAGTTTGTAATGTATTTATTTAATTGAAATATAATTCTTTTCTCAAATTTCCTGGCTTTACAATAATATAGCCCTTATATTATATAATAACTGTTTGAAAGGGAGGGTATTTTATTCTATATTAACATTAAAATAAAGAAAAATACGGTAGTAACGATGCTAATTTTACAAAAAAACATCATATAAATAAATAAATTCTTTATTGCTAATAAGTACAGGACATGTACTAGAGACAATAATACTCAACACGGCGACATGGCCAGGAGTTTTACATTATAAATGAAATTATAAATGAAATTAATTGGCAAAAAGGAAAAAAATTACCGTTACATGGAAATTAAGAGTTACAAACATGTAAATTATGAGTTACAAACATGTAAATTGTAATAATGAAAAATGAGGACTAAACGTCATATGGAGGAAATTATCCCAGTTCCACAGATGGAATCCACTCGAGGAGCATGTGACGGTATTTGTAGTCGGTAGCTAATTTCTGATGTGTATTGTATCAAAATGGATGTCGGAAGTATTTCATGCTCAGTCATTTCATTTTCAGAATATGAGCAAAAGTCCTAAAGATCGTAAATCGGAATTTTATTGTACATTATACACGAACGTGAAGAGGTCGTTCCGTCATACGACTGGCTGGCCATCCCTGCTAATTGGAATATAGATAGTAGTCGATTGTGGTCAATGTCCTGTACTTCCGGAGTTTGTGTCTGGTCGTTTAGTTCATCAAGAAGCATAAAAACGAATTTGGGATAGTGACACTTGGTTTATGATTGGGATTGCGCTAGCGAGCCAGTACAGGTCACTAAAACTGCTCCCAGTGAAGGTAGCTTTACAGCAAAAAAAAAAAAAAAAAAAAGACCAAATGATTTACGGATTAAGTCTGTTACGGCTTTAATTGGACTAGAGCCCAGACATTCGATCACCCTAGGAGCTGCGTCATCATAATGAATTGCAGAAACTAAAGAGACGTTGAAATGAAAAAATAAAACCAAAAGTTGCTACCTCTTTTTTAGCTGGCATATAATTCCATTGTTTTTGATGCTTTCCAAGAAAGAACTTCAGAATGGCCTATTCTATATATTTTTTTCGTATTTCAAGTAATTTTCTCCACGATGATCTAGGATACATCCATTTCAAAAAAGAGTAGTGTACAGTGTAAGTCAGAGTAGAGTAGCGGAGAGTCATTTAGGGTTTCTAAAGCTCTCTTTCTCCCACCCCTGTCCAAAAGGGTGGGAGAAAGTATCCAAAAGTATCCAAAAGCATATTATTTGTATCATTCTCCTTTAATGAATATCAATTAAGCTGGAACACAGAACCAAGGTTTGAACATGGAATCAAGGCATTTCAGGCTGCAAGACATTGTTGTAAATTTTCTAAGACCAGCTTGCCTGAGAAGGATATTTTTTCCTTGAAAAACCTAGATCAAATCCCAGAGAAAAACCGTATTACACCTCCTCCTGAATGTGGACAGTCAGTATCCTGCAACTGAGGCACTTATTTGTAAAAACCTAAAACTTTAAATAGAATTGTAAGTTTAACTCCAGAGGTAGATAACTAGTTTAGCATGTAGCTGGGAAGATTGTAATTATCGTGTTAAGAGGGAGAGAGAGGGGGAGGCACTGAGATATTAAAGTTGGTGGCGAGAATACGTATTTGCCTTTTACTAGAAAAAGGAACAGTACATCTAACAGGGTTAGAGACAGGGGTGGAAATGAAAACGAAACGGAACGCTCGTATATAAAATATCTTATTTTTAATAATAAAGTATGTGATGAACCGAACGAACGTGAACAGTTACGTTCTGTTCTGATTGTGATCTGTTTCACACTTTCAAACTGATCCCTGATTTTTGTGGGATCTGTTTTGAAGCGCGAAACCTTTGTAAAGAAAAGAAATAGTTAAAATATATTGAAATACTTTATTAAAACTGAGTATGATATCACGTTATTCGAATTTCGGAAAAATTTTTATTCCCTTTTTATCAGCACAACGTATTTTCTTTGAAATAAACTCTTTATTTTAGCATTGCAAAGTTTTTACGATGAATGGGGAGCTAGCCCGTCGCATCAACCCCCAACTTGGAGGCCAGGGTATCTCTCTCTTACTCTGGCTCCTTGCTATAGATCTGCCCTGCCTACGTGGCCCTATCGCCGATATAGCTCTATTGAAGCACACAAGTCCCCCCCCACCAGCGCTAAGGTGGAGATACCCCCCGGTGGTAGATACCACCGGGGGGGGGGGAGAGTATCTCGACTTTTTAAAATATAACAAAAAAAAAAAAGTTAGGTTGAAGATAACCGTTGATACAACGGAGAAATCCAAGAAGAAGAAAAACTCTTTCTGATTGTTGTAGTGAACTTTTAAAAATTGTTTTATGAATTGTGAATATATTTTTCTTTATTTCATTTTATCTGCAAATGCCAGTGGTATAAATCTAACTGTGTATGACCAGGATCAGATGCAAAATTTGTCATCTACTCCTTTCTCTCAATAGCCCTTGCTATTCTCGTCATTCACATGACTACCATCTAAGTATCTGCAAACTCTGATTTAGAAGTTCCAGTTTTACCATTTTTATGAAGTTCGCTTTAATCTTGAAACTATTTCAAATACTAAATAAAAGTCATTTAATAATCGTTATACTCACCTATAATAATCCTCTTTGCAATAAATATTTCCATCACGTGCAAAGCAGGTTAGTTCAGAATCGAGTTGTAACTTGCATCGGCAGCAAGTCAAACATTGTACATGCCATCGTCTGTCTACGGCGAGCAAGTAGTAGCGATCGGCGATCTTACCACCACAGCCGGCACACAAGACAGCCATGTCGTTTGGCTGTTCTAGTCTTTCCGCCGTTGTTCCGCAAACTACCAGCATACTTTGTCCCTTTCCCGGTTGAATCGATGGTGGGATACGATTTACATGATTTCAGGAGGCGAGTTGGTATTTAAGCTTAAGAGAATGTCCAGAGAATCCTGAAAAATAAAGAAAAGTATGAGCTGTACAGCGTTTGACTCATGTAAAGAATCTCACCGATACATTTTAATTTCAAAAGAATGGCAATTAGAAGAACCAAGTTGACTTAATCCCGCATACCGCCAAATAGGATTTAAAGATTTAATTTGTAGCTGCAGAACTTGAAGATCAATATCGTGAACAAATATATAATCAAGAACGGTTTTAATAATGTATTACTGGTGCACCATACATTATATGTTTTATTAATACATGTTATTAAATATTAATGCAAAAAGTTCAGCTCCTCGTGTCCGTAGGTGTTTGTTGGGAGGGGTTAAACCGGTGAGTTTTTCTATCGCTCAGCCTCTTTCCTCTGATATATTTTTCTCCAGCGATGCCGACAACTGTTGGAAAGAACATAATTAGTATTATACCGATAAATAGTTAGCTGATGCTGCAAGAGATGGATTCACACATTGTGAACCGCTAGTTGTCGACATAGTTACAAACAATCCTCGACTTGGTAAGCTGTTGGTTTGTTCTCAGCTAAGAGAAGTGTCTCCAGTGGAACCACTGCACCAGAAAGGATGCAGTGGTTCCTGTAACCATAGCACTACTTGGTATTATATTCGTGAAGAAATTCTGTAGATCTCATAGGCTTTTTTAATTGGATCTGTCTCCGCTTGGAGGCGGTTTAGTATATATATTCATCATTGAAAAGAAGTAACTTTCCATTCTAAACATCTCCATATTGTCCACGGCACCAGGATCTTTATTTTGTTGAAAGCAAACAAGAGAGACACGAATATTGTGTGCATAACTCATAGATATTGATAATAAATTCGTTTTTACAACTTCTGGGTAAACCGAGATCATTTATGAAAGAAGACACAAAGACAGACTCCTCAAATTCGTATAGTACTGCAGAAAATTCCTCTCACTGTTGAGAGAAAATGAGAACAAATAAATCATTTAAAACAATGACCTACGAACTGACTTCACTTTCTCATGTTAGTCACGCAACAGTTATGAGCCGTGATGTGACCTAGGTCAAACAACTAAGGTCACACAACGAATCTAAGAGGATGTAAAAACACAGCAAGGAGTGCAAGTAACTTAGTCCACGAGCATTTTTCTAGGACAGATCATAGAGTAGAAATGGAAGGTCTACTGGGAACGATGCATCCGGCGATGATCAGATTGTCTTCCCTATAACTTGAAAGCGACTCCACTCCACCGGACACGTCTGCTTTTTTGTATCACAGAATTTACTCCTCTTTTTATACTATAGAATTAACTCCCCTTGTTACAAGGAAACAGCCATCATCACAGTAAATCTGAAACATATAAATAGCGAAAACGTGACACGAGTGTCGGCCATTTGCACGCAAGTGACGATTCGCAGACATAATAATCGCTACTGGGTTACTCTGTCTGTGCCGTATCAAGAGGAGGAAATGGATTCTTTAAGTGAGGGGAGGCTACAAGGTCTCCGGGCTACAAACGATTTTCTTGATAAGCTAGCAGCTTGTGCAACGACCTAGGCATTGATTCTATCAGTCTGCTAATGAAATTAACACTACTCCGTACAAGGTAGAGAAAGACAGAGCACTAATTCCCACCTAGCCCGTGGGTTATCGTGATTCATTTGCCGCTCTTATTACACCGGTCACGCCTTAATAACAGGGTACTAGCGGTTAATTTAGGAGAAGGCAAATGACGGCACTATCATCCCGTCCGGATCCTGGTAGGGAGTGCGTAGGGAGGACGGGGGAAAGAGATAGCAACAATCGACACATCTCTATAACTAGGATAATTCTACTCCACTCACAGTTAAGCAACGCAATTGAAGCAACACGTAGAATCACTGCACTGTGTGCATTTTCCTAAATGTCGACAGGTTGGAGTTAACTGTTGCTCATGTAGTAATCTGATAGAAATTGAAGCTAGTGCTTCTGTGTGGAGAATTGGTCATGTCATCATGCGCTTCATTTCCTTTGTTTAGAACTGCCCTTGTTTGTTTTCTTTTCATTCTCTCTCTCTTTCTCTCGCGCGCGTGCACTTGATTTTCTTATTTCTTTTTGGTATCTTCTTTGATGTAGAAGAACGGCATCAGTTACCTTTGTCTTTAGATTTTCTCAATTTCAATTGGATGCGCCCAAAAGAAAGCTTAATCATCTTTTAACTATCCTTTAGGATAGTGTTTCTCAATCTTTTATGGAACCACGGACTCCACCTCCATGAAAAAGTTTATATTTTTTATTTATATAGAGCAGAATTATAGATATTTTAATTCAAGTCATAAACAATA
This sequence comes from Mastigoproctus giganteus, assembly GCF_048544385.1. NCBI lineage: Eukaryota > Metazoa > Arthropoda > Arachnida > Uropygi > Thelyphonidae > Mastigoproctus > Mastigoproctus giganteus. The sequence continues at coordinate 44,155,379 of NC_143577.1, forward strand.
AAATTTGAAAATTTTTATTAAAATCTTTTATAACCAGGAGGTTGTTATGATCGAGCAAACGTAAAACACAGTAACTGACTGATGGGTGGCTGTACACGCAAACAGATTTGCAGTATTTTCAAATCATTCTCACATTAAAAAAAAATTAAGAGCTCTACCTCTGGTTGAAAAACATTCCCATGAGGTTTCTAATCAGCGTTAAACTATGCGGGGGGGGGATCTTTCCCTTTTCCGTTTAACACGTATAAAATCTGCATAAATGTTGCCCACACATATACATGTATGTCGAGTGTTTTTGATTTTGTCGATCACAGATTAATAAAAGAAAAATTACAATTATATGATGTGGCTGACTCAGTGTTAGCCTGAATTGATGACTACATATAAATTTTTATCAAATTGAGTTGAATGGTTTTCGTTCCGACTTTTGATATTTTCAACTAGCTTTCCACAGGGTTATTTTATGTTAATGATTTAACATTATGATTTAACAAATGCCACTTAACATCATCATTTTTGATGAGAAAATTATTATGCTAATAATTTTCTCATCTGTTTAATATGTAACGCATACTGAGTTTTAAGATCCAAAGACGAGATATATGCTTTTTAATTATTATATCAACGGTTAAAACATAAAAACAGTTAATTTCATATTCGACTTGTAAATAAAATCACTAAACAAGCATACAGTAATAAAACTGTTTCATACCCTGTTTTTTGTTCACCATTATTTAATTCTAAAATAACTAAATCTCTATATATCTCACTGATTCTTATATACTACGAACATACACTGTCCATTCAAAACATTATGACCACCTTTCTAATAGTGGGTATGTCCTCCTCTTTCCTCTAGTATCACCGCAGCACGGCGAGGAATGAACTGTATAAGGCTTCTGAACGTTGCAGTCCTGGTGGAGGATACACCAGGACTATCGCAGTTGTTGAAGCTGCGGTCTGAGCTGTCGGTTCACCGGAGCTGTCGATTCACGTAATCTCTGAGATGTTCTATGGTATTCATATCTGGCGAATTTAGCGGCCAAGGTAACACCAGGAAGTCACTTTCATGTTCGCGAACCACTCTCGAATAATATCAACAACGTGGCAGGGTGCATTATCGTGCTGGAACACGCCTGTGCTATCTGGATAGACAGTCACCATAAAGGGGCAATACGCTATCAGCCAAAATGGAGAGGTAGTTTTTAGCATTCAGAGTGCAATCTAGGAGTATGAGAGCTCCAAGAGATTGGTATGAGGGATGTTTCCCAGGAAAACATCCACCATACCAAAACACTGCTGCACTGCCTGTTTCTGTTGGACCAGGACATCGGAGTGATTCCTCTCCACAGTTTAATGTCTTCTACCCCATCTACCGTCCATACAGCGTAGCAAGAAACTTGATTCATGGGGAAAAGGCAACTTTTTTGTCCAGTTGTCAATGGCCCAATGACGCCGTTCAGATGCATTACCTGGTTCACGTGAATTCCAATTTAACTGTTACTCCGTGTCAGTGGCTTGGTGTTGTCATGTGAGTGCTCTGATCCGTTTTGGTCAATTCTGTGGCGTATTGATTTGTTTAACGAAATGCAATGACCTTGTGGTTTTCTGTCGAATTGGGTACAATGGTCTATCTATTTATTTTATGTTTGTTTCATCCGGTTGGTCACGTTGTGGTTTTCAGCTCCTCCGTTCACAGTGATATACAAATTTTGTATACGGTGCCTCCGTAGCCAGGTGGGCAGGAGCAGCAACACGCTTCTTGATTAGACCGGAGTTCGAGCCTGTGCCCACCAAATCCGGAGGATGCGGAAAGGTCAGGGAATGACCACCGCATATCTCTCTGGAGCAATATGGCCTTAGCTGCTAATGCTCTTAAAAACCAAGTAACATAACAATCACAGTGATATTTCACATAATTTGGATCTATTGCCTGCGGGAGGGCGCCACTAAATTCAGTTTAATTGTTTTTTTTTTTTTAATTTACATTATTTGGCATTATTAATTGGCATTTCTTCGAAATTACATGAAGAGCAGGAGCGTTTTCCTTCTGCAACACCCTTTATCTTGATTACCCTTCCCCTTTCTTGGTTTGTTGCTGTGGTATGTACTGGTTTAATTTTTTGTTCGTCATTTACTAGGCTTACCATACGACTGGCATATTTTTCAATTATGTTTAAATTAGGCTTATATAAAATAATTAATATTATATATTAGAGAATTTAATATATATATAATATTAAGTAACATACAGTGAAAAAATAAGATCACTAACGACTACAAGAAAGAATAAATAGGTCGAAAAAGCCCTAGCTACCATGAAATATAATTTAAAATTAAAAATGATACAAGACAATGATTTATTTATTATATTGTTACTGTTATGTTATCGCATTCTTACCATAGAATTAAGATTTTCTCTATAGCCAAGAATTCCTATTATCAATAAACAATGTTCAGGTTACAAAAAAGTAATCAGTGTTCTTTTGTTTAAAAAGAACTAAGGATTTAATCCCTCACCTTGCTCATTTTAATCGTACAAAATTCTGAAATCTGTACATTCTAACATTATTACAGTGTAAGAAACAACCTGCTAATAAGACTATAACGATAGTTTCATAATACAAGTTTGGATTCATTTTGTTTAATTATTTCGATGAATAACATTTTCAGGAAAAATAACATCGTTTGTGTTCTAAGAATGGCCCACCTACATGTGTTTCATATATGCAAAACATATAGGCGGGCCCTCTGTCACTCTCAGCGTTGCCACAGCCTTTCTTGATGGACAGGCTATGCATTTCCTGCCTAGCATGAATTAAGGGCCATATAGCCTGCATCTGCTTTTATAGACCGATTATTTATAAATATTAGCGAATCTCAATATTGATAGAAAATGGCTGATTTAAATTTTGTACCTCAGGAGATGATATACTTAAGAGACCAACTCTTAAGTCACAGCTGTTTAATGATGTGTGTGACAATATTTTGCGCGGCTTATATGAAACTGTACTCTGTTCATTTCATATAAACATTTGTCACTAAGTTAGTCATTCTCTGAGGTGACAATTTTTCTTTCAACGAAACGAATGCTTTCGATTTTATATTTACATTCAGAAACAGAATAAATATAAGTTTTTATTTGAAAAATTAGCATCTGTTCTGTAAGAGCCATGCTGTCTTTTTAAAGGCTTCAGACCGATTCGAATTGGTCACGTAGCGACGATAAGCTTACTCCCATACTTTCTGAACTACCAGCCAAGAGAAATAAAAACAATAAACGCCCACTGCAAAGCCGTAGGTGTTAATTACTGTGACACACACACCACATAAATTTTCCTGTTAGTCGTTTGATCGCTCAATGTTCGCTACAATCTGATTTATTTTCTTTGTAAAGGGAAAACATGTCATGTTTGAAATTCGCATTCCGAAAAGTTGTCGAGAGTTAGGAACACGTTCTAGTTACAGAGTATGAGATTTAGGTTTTGAGCCACTTTGACAGAGGATATGGAAACGGATAGTGGATGAATCCTGTCGCTCAGAATAGGCATACGTGGGGTGTAGTTTTATGTGATATGATTTTTCGAAGTTCATTTATATTGTTCTACTCTATTTAGCTGTATTAAATTGATTTATTTAAACAGTATCAATAGCCAAAATGTTCTTCATACGAATTTGCTTAAATCGCCTTAAATTTGAAATTCCTTTTGGCTGTACCTTCCTCGTTGTCTTATACAGCATCAGCCCAACACACACACACACACACACACACACACACACACACACACACACACACACACACACACACACACACACACACACACACACACACACACACACACACACACACACACACAGACACACCTCACATATCCACCTATAACATTATATCTAGTTTTTCTTTGAAATTATTTAAACTACCCACTTCCACAACAACAGATAGGATCTGCAACCATCCTTCCTCAATTTTAATATTTGCCCCCTCATATGTTTAGTGTGAGCAAAAGGAAGGATGCCATAAGCATTGAGCTTACTCAATCCATTCAAGGCCTTAAACACTTCAATCAGATCTCCTCCCACGTGCTACGGACAACGACGGATTATATTTATTTACACATCATTATAGATTGTCCTCTTCTGCCGTTTTAATATTCTTAATATTTTATATAAATAAATGTTAACAGGCAATACACCAAAATGTTCATTTAAAAAAAAAAAAAAAAAAAAACCCACTGCTTTACAAGAATCGCAGAGTTTAAATGTCTCAAACGCGCTTAGCGGCGAATCAAATACCGGATTTCTCACGATGAGCCCAGTCAGGGATTTGTGGGCCCAGCAATATTTTTCTTTCTAAGCCAAGCTTCTTCTTGACCACCTTTTCCCTGGAACTATCCATCCCCTTCCCCTCCGCTTTATTTGAACTCGTCATGGTCCATTCAGGTTTCAGTAGTTGGATTAGACGGTTGATGGCCAACATAGGATGGTGGACGACGTCCAACATTGTGGTAGGCTAACATTCAGTTTGCGTATATGAATGAAAATTGAACTTCGCGAAGTGATAGTACAAACTGTCTACTGTGGACCAATTGAATCTCTTTGATGAACTTCATCAAATTCAGTTATATATGTATATATATATACGCGCACAAACAGTCAGACATAGAAACTGCGAAGCTGATATTGCTAACACAGCTACGAAACATGCCTTATTGTAATTCTGTTGTGAGCAGGCCGTTTTAATTTGAAATGTTAAACACGTTAAAGCGGTTTACCAAAACCCTAGTGCGGTTTACCATATTCTGTGGCTGCGTGAAATGTGTTCAGTTCTTTATTCCGAACACCCTTACATATTAATGACATTATTATGCTTTCCTTGCAGACTGGTAAACGGCGAACATCAGTAGCGAGGTATGCCGTCCTAACTTTCTTTTACTGCCAATAAAACTAGAATTTCAGTACTGGTCTGCTTTTGCATACAAATGGACCCACAAATGTGTGCGGCAGCCTTAAAGGGCACATTCATTTCGCGCGCCTTGGTCTGTTACGTCTGTGGAGAAAGGGTTGAAGCCTTCGTCGCCGTCGTATTTCGTACTTTATAGTTCGCCTTTTTCCTTTGCGTTGGCAGCCGCACTATCTGCGGGAATCGCGCCAAAGCCATCCGACTCAGTACTCCGTATTTTAGGTTCCTCCAAGCGAAGGACGAAAGCGCGGCGGGTGGGTGATGAGGATGAGTGGATGGAGTGGGTAAGTATAACAGAGATTTGTCCATCTCAGAGGGTGCTAACACTCAGCTTTAATTAATTTTCCAGTATCGGTAATAGTATTGTTTTAAATTTGTTCTTTATCAAACGCATCACCTAATGTGCGGATAAAATTATTTTCTACAATTGGCGATAATTAACAAAATGCTACAAGGCATCAACTAATGTTCGTGTAATGTAGATATTTTTGTTAGCCTGTTTTCCCATAGCAGGCAAAGTCTAAATAACAGCGTCATACAACATTTTGAAACAATATTTAATTGCCTGGAATATCGGAATCTCATTTTTTATTATTATTTTCTCTTCTTCATTAGCGTTCACGTTTTCTTTATTTTTTTTATCTTTTTTTTTTTAAGGCACTTCTTAGGTTGGCTGTTTCTCCAACATTCGTATCATTAAATTCGCAGTAAAGAAGCGTCAGTTCAAAACTTATCTGTTCACTTTCCAGTAAGATTTTTATTTCTGTTCCCCTGGGGTATTTGAAGCGCGGCACCATGATGGTGACAAAATGATAAATATATAGATAGAGTTCGTTCTGCGAAGTCTGTGTTCTTATATCAGGTTTCAACAGTCGGTAATGTTGAAAAAATATCCTCTAATTGTTATTTCTACTGTAGCAACTAATTTTTCTCTTCGCAATGTGTATGAGTTGGTGTGTTTTCATCGAGGTTAAATCCAAACGTAATTGATATAAAAAATTCTAATAAATATAAATCATAAAAAATAATATAATGCAACTGAGTAACGTAAATAAATGGAAAAAGAGACTAGAATCGTAATTAACAAGGCATAATTTGGATTTTCTGGGTTACTAAATCTATTTTAGAAGATTATTGAACCTCAAAAGGAGTAATATTATTTTGTGGAATTATCGCAGTGTGGTGTAGAACCAAGGCGAGAAAAAGTTCTTGAAATAATTTTTGAAATTCATATATCAATAGTACTTTGTATGTAATGGATGGCATTGCTGCCCGGTGGATTGAGAGACAGTCTTCTTATCATAAGGCCTGACCGCTGATCAAGATGCTATGCTCAACTCGATAAGCTGCATATTTTTCCTTCCTACGCCAGGAAACCAACATAGTTTAAGGTGGAAACTGTCAGCGAAATAGCTCGTAAATAGTTCTCTTATCTCTCTGAGCTCCAGGAGGTGTTCACTCTCAGAGACCCGACGCACATCTTAAAATATTCACCAGAAAGCCAGTTAGCTACCGGTACATGTAAACAGAGCTATAGAACATTGTGTGTTATAACGCAAGCAAAACAGTTAAGGCGTAATCAAATTAATTGATTATTTTTTGTAGAATGTACTCTGACAATTTAAGGAAAAGCATCTCTTTTATTTAAATTTTAATGCCTACATTATTTGGTAAACAGGGTACGTGAATAACTTGCCTTCAATGACTTTTTATGATTTTGAATAAAATGAAATTTTGAGAATTAAAAATGAGTGCAGAATTAAAATAAATACTTTATTTTTTATGGTATTCAGTTTCCTTTATTGTATGACTGGTATTTATTCCTCAGTGGAAGTTTGAGATGTTGTGTTATTGTTAAAAATATCCCGTAACAGCAAGAAAGTATAAAAACTATTTTTTTTTAAGTCCCAAATAACTAATGTACGAGAAAAGCCGCACCGACTGCTTTTATCGGACTTTGGTAGAGGTCCCTCCTTTGCCACCTGAGGCCTTTTAATATTCATTACTTGGTTAATTTATAGTAGAAAAACACCGCGGCATCCGCTTAAGCATATATGGCGATAAATATTCTGAAATTACGTACTTCTCCGAACCATTAGCATATAGAAAACATTTTACCATTTATAAGTCTTCTATTTGAAGACTTGCCGATTAATTTTGCGTTAATAGGGTTGTGAAAGGAAACGATCAGAACAAAGGACACTGTACTCCTTGAAATGCACAAAAGGAAATCCAGCTTCTCCTATCTTTTCGTGTCTCTGGTTATTAACGTAGCAGACAATTATAGGGCATATAGGATTTTCATCTCTCTTCTTAAAAACTTTCTTTTATCCACGTCTGTCTTGTTTTCTGACCGGTAGTTTGGCTTCTGTTAAAACACTGGGTGCACAGACAACAAAAGAACCATCTAGATGTGGGAGGGGCAAGCTTTATGGCCTCGTACGGAACGCTAGCAAGGTCTCGTTTATGACTTTCGGATGTAACACTATAGTCAACAGGTCTTGCCAGTTCTGAGGGAGGGAGAAACTTTTTCAGAGATGAGAAACACCGATAAGATGCGTCGAAAAGTTCTACACTTCAAAACGATCATTCAACAAATTGTCATTGTTTCCCAGGTTCACCCTAAGGCACAGTTCCCACGACTGCCCGGATACCAACACCCTCATCTTCTCTGTGTTCTGTCTGTAATTTTGCGGTTTTTATTCTAATATATTTTATTCCACAATTTTAAGCACTTCTGAATGATGTTTATTGAAATATATCGAAGTAAAAATCATCAAATGAATATAAAAGAGATGATAATTAAAATGCATAATAAAATAGATTTTTTAAAAGTATGGTCGTAAATTTAGCAATGACCATACACATACACAAACAGTGCAACATCAGCTAATTATGGCTTAATCCACTGCTGTTTCTGTAAAAGTTAGGTAAGCAATTATTTTATACTAAAGCATAAAATTTTAAATTGTTTTATACTAAAGCATAAATTAAAATTTTTTTTTTTTTTTAACGAACAACTGTTGGCCATTTTTATGTATATCTGGCTTGGATTCTTTGCGTTGGATTAAATGAATTAACGTTTAATAAAACGTGAATTCAGGAAGAGTTCAAAAATTTTTCTTAAACTTTGAATCATGAAATTTCGTGAATATATAGGAGACATTCGGTTATCGAATTCCAGAAGCTAGTTTGGGGCACGGAGTTCTATTTTCTAAAATTTAGCCGGAATAAAATTCTTTAACAGCCACTTCCCAAATATTGCGGTGATTTTTTTTTTAATTGATGTTTTGTATATATTGATATTGAGACGTGGGCTATGAATACGATATTGAATATCAAAGTGCCACCATAAAGGGACTGCGTCCATGTCCTGGTCCCATTTATAGTTTTTTTTTTTTTAAGTTATGCATATAAAGTAATATAATCAAACTCAATTTTCTGAAAATAATGTCCTCCCGAACGAACAGTGATCCCAAAATCCCAATCTCATTCTGAAAAACCTCTGGATTGATTTCCCTTAAAGAAATGTTTTCAGTTTTTGTAAAAAGAAAAAGACAAGGGAGCGCAGGTCTATCTGGTGAATAGGGAGAGTGAAATGCCACTGGAATGGTCTCTTGCTTCAAAAATTCGCAAATCGAGAGTGCTGCATGGTCAAATGTCTCGTCATCTCTGACTGAAGTGACAGTGCATTAGGCGGTTTACGTACCGTGTAAACTGTCTGTTATACCCATATGTCTATACATTGAGTTGTTGAGTTGGCTTTGCATTAGCAGCATTCCTTGTGTAGAAATGGGCTGGTCTGTGACACGTGTGAAGGCTCAAAGACGGCTGATATGAGACTATAATTCGCACGTAGCGATCAGTTTTTGAGTGTCTGCGAGGAAGAATGGGTCGGCATCAAGATCTTTCCGACTTCTAAAGTGCAATGATTGTGAGGGCAAGGCATACAGGTGCCGGATACCTATGCTCACTGCGAGACACAAGAAATAGCACCCTGTGTGGGCAAGTTAACACCAACACTGGACTACCGACATGTGGAAATCTGTCTCCTGGTCTGAAGAATCTCGTTTGTAACTCTATCTCAATCAAATTGAACATGTTTTGGACCTACTGGTAATGGATATTCGATGCTACAACCATCCACTTGAGGTTATCACAGGACACCCTGCAACGCCTTGTAGAGTTCATGACAAGACGTGTACGGGCTGAATTATGGGCAAAAGGTGCCCCCCACGAAGTATTGGGTAAGTGTTGCTAACGCATAGCCAACTCAGTGTGTGTGTGTGTGTGTGTGTGTGTGTGTTGATTTAAAACTGGTCAACTTTTGATCAAAAGGGAGCCAAATCGTATCTTCCAGTCGAACGACTACACTAAAATCATGAATAAAATATAATACAATGAATTTCTAGAAACTTTCCAAAGTCTGACCTGTCTTTCTTCTCTTAACGGTCCATTAAATGCACCCTTAAGAAAAGGTTATATTACTAGAATACGCCTGTGGTAATTTGTTAAGAATATGATGACTTTCATTAAAATAAAAGAAAATATTATAAATTTTCGTTTAGTTTATGTTTGTTACTAGTTATAATAATGTGTTCACCCAGTAGGTCAGACATATCACACCATATATTACAATACGTTATCCTTAAAATATCCGCTGGCTATCAGTTTGAACCAAACGGTTTTCTATGATTTTGCAGGCACCATCATTAAAGAAAGGGAGATCGTTAAAGAAACTGTTTAATTATATTACATTATTGATGCTTTCGCACTATACTTATACATAGTCAGAAACTGTTTAAATATGACCAGGTGCAACATTTTTGAATTGTTTTGACCTTTGATCACATCTTTGGAATAGGACTAACTTCACAGTTTTCTTTTTTCTCTGCTCTCTCTCTCTGTTTTTTCTATTTACTGTTTTGGTTTTATTATTTCTCTATCTTTATAAGAACCCGACGCCTATATAAATGGCAAATATCAATAAATATAATAATTAAAATAATTCATAATACAATACTTCCAAAACTACGTAGCGTTTTCATATTTGCCCTCCCATTGCTATATCTTTTACTAATCTTTTGTTTAAGCTACTGTCGCTGGTATTTTAGTTATTTTTTCTTTTTAATAACGCAGTTTGACATCCACTGTAATTTTCTCGTGACCAAAAAATTTAACAAATCCTTTACAGACAGAATGTCCACCAAAAAAAATCCATGCCTCCGTAAGCAGTCATTAACAGTCAGTTTTAAAAATGGCTTATTGATCCGCAGCAATCTTTTATGATAGAGTGATCAAAGTAGCAACTCTAACAAAAATAATCTTTATTTTATTTTTCCAACCTTTTCTCATTTGGACCTTTTTTTCCCCCCTTCTTTTTTGACAGTCATTATCCCTTCGTCCGCCCAACCTTTTGACTCTCGGAGCATCTTGAGCAAAGAAATCCCCCTATTCCGCAGACACCGTAAAGGCTTCCCAGTCTTTACGGCCGACGCGGTGTCGCCAGGAAAGCGTCACTTTAATTAAAAGGCCATCCTTTATGCAAGTTGACCGCTCGTTAACGCACCAACTCTGGCCATTAAAGGAATTCACAGATCAAGTTACCCTCACTCTTGCATCTAATTTTTCCGATTTCCCCAGGAGACTCCTCTCGTAGGTGGCCAGCCCATCCGCGCGGGTCACTGCAGATGAGTAATGGTCGGCACGAGGAAGGTGGCGCGGTACGTCAAAGGATGAGGAGAGTCGGGAGGACGCCCGGAGTCGCTAGACGTTAGAATGATGGGTAAGAAGGCGACACGGATAGGGATATGATAGGCAACTGTGAAACGCCGCACTTATTTGTTTTTATCCTCCTCTCCTAGATGAAATTTCCACTTGGCACTATGTGAATTTTATTCTCATCATCGAAATAAGCTCCAGTGCTAGCACAAGGCAAGTGATGTTCTTAAAGGTACATACCTGATAAGTCTAAAAATAAAGTAAATAAATAATCATTTTTCTCAAAGTGCAACCCGGTTTACTTCCTCGCTAGTGCTTTCTTATAGTTCTTCATGCTTATTAATTGAATAGAAGCAACAATTCTGTGCACGCTGCATTCTATTGCATAGTTACTAGTATCATTTTTACCTCAACTCCGAATTTGAGTGGATTTTGAGACAGGGTAAATTAGTGTTCGAGTTGCTTTGAATACTGCATGGTATTCTCTATATATACTTTGAAAATTAAAATACGCACACAAACGCACATACAGGGGTTTGCAAAATAATGAAAACACCTCATATGAAAGTAGCAGTTTTTGTAATGGCTGCTTGACGTATTTATGAACTTGCTGTGATGTTTTTTTTTTTCTTTTTTTTTCTCTCTCGCAGGTAGTGTTGTGTAGGAAATAGATGATAAAAGCTATGTTTATTTAGGGGTGATATAAAAAGGTACATGAATAAAAAGACTGACCTGTTTGAATTACAAAGAGATCAAATTGTTAGGGCACATTTTAGCAGGAACACTGGCGACTAAAACTGCGGATTTGCTTAATGTATCCAGAGCAACTGTATCGAGAGTGATATCTGTTACCAACTATGGAAAAACAAAATCTAATAGGACGAATAGTGGCAGAAAATCGAAGATCACTGCAAGAGACTGCCTAGAAAAGGATTGTAGTCGTCAAACATAAAACTACTGCCTCAAAAATAACTTCAGCACTTAATGTGAATCGCATAATCCAGTTTCTAGCAAAATATTTTGGACGAGAACTTCATAAAGCTGAAATTTATGACAAAGCCCGTATTGCCAAGCCCCTCGATACTGATGGTAATACTATACAGCGGATGCAATGGTGTAAGGAACACAAAAAGTGGATACTTGAGGATTGGAAACATGTCATGTTTTCAGATGAATCATCATTCACACTTTTTCCAACATCACGGAGAGTTTAAGTTTGGAAAATACCAAAGGAAGAGCACCATCCTGACTGCCTTATGCCAACCGTCAAACATGGAGTGAAGATCAACAATGGTTGATCCCTCCATAACCGATTTCTATTTATTATATACACTACCTAACAAAATAATTGAATACTCTTCTCAGTATAGTGAACGATGCGAATGAGCAGTACGCAAAGTAGGAACAAGTTTTACAGTGAACATGCAATAGCAGAGATATTACAAAGAAGTGATGCACGAAGGGCCGGCACTAGGGGTGCGTAAGTGAGACACTTGCCACACGAGTCGCCTAAAACACACACACACACACACACACACACACACACACACACACACACACACACACACACACACACACACACACACACATTTTTCCAGGTTTTTCCTGGCTACACGGCAAGGATTTTTATGTACTAATAGAAACAGGAACCAGATTCTGTGTGCTGTCTTCTGATTTAAAGGTAATTTCACATTCTTCAAATCATACGGTTGAAAGTAAGTGTGAAGAATGCTCGGAGAATGTTATCTACTAAAAAGTATTTTGCCTACCATGAAGTTCACAGGAGACGGGACTGTGGCATTGGCTGAATTTCGTGTTTTGCACTCGGACAGTTGGTTGCAGTGCAAAATTATTCAGTTCTGAGTCGTATCCTCATACTGACATCCTGTGCATTTTCGTGGTGCCCTTTGCTATGCAGTTCTATGGAAATGGGCCTTCCATGTTTCAGCAAGCCAATGCGACATCTCATACCAAGGAGCAGTGTAAATCTTTTTTTTTTTTTTTTTTTGCGCTCGGCCATCCCATAATCTACACCGAATTCGGCTGAACGCTTTTGTGATGAGTTAGATGGCGTCGGGATGTGTGTATTAACATAAAGCAACTCAGGCTATGTCATCAGTATACTGTGTCTGCAAATTGCGTCTATTCTATGGTTGATTTGCTGTTTTGTGCACGAAAAATCTAGTTTCCGTGAAGAAAAAGCCATCTAACCCTCGCCTGAGACAAACTAACTCTACCACGTTGTCAAAAAAACCCAATAAAAATTGCTCGCGTCATTTAAATTGTAGGTACTGCGTGTCATCTATTGTAGGTACTACATGCGAGGACCATTCAGTATGTGTGTGTGTGTGTCATGAACAATCAGTGCATGGCAACCTGCTCCACTGTCAATCAGGTTTTTTTTTTTTTTTTTTTTTTTTTGATTTGGTAGTTGTTGGCGCATCGGCTTCTGTGGCCATATTGCACCTCCCAAGGTTTTTGCAGTACTTTGATCCAAGCCCGAGGCGGGAATCGAACCCGCGACCTTTGGGTTGCCGGGCAGGTACTTTACCCACTCGGCTAGCCCGGTCGGCTGTCAATCAGGTAGAACTCTGCATCGGTCCATGTAACGATAACAGTCCACACGAGGTAAACGACGAGAAAAAGATTGCCTCTGAATCCAGCCACACTGATCAGAGTTTCTCACTCTATGCTGTGCCAAGAACTCTTTACGAGAACAGACGAAATCTTCGCAACAAGTTGGAAACTGTTGAACATTTACTTCTTTCCGAACTGTTGACGTTCTGTATTTAGTAGAAACATGGCTTGATGAATATCAGTAGTCGCTCTCTTGTGCTTCTCTATGCAGAACTATAATAGCTTATTTTCATCAAGAGAACAATTTCGTCAAGAGGGACACTCTTCTAATAAGATTTCATTTTTTCCCTCGGGCACTCCATCTGCAATCAGATCCAGTTATATGAGGCATTAATTGCAGTTCATAAATGCAATACTACCTTCATTGATACTGTAACCATTTATATCTGCCCCTTGCACTTGACTCTGAAACAATTGATAGAGAATCTAATTCATTCATGAACAAGTTCTGCCATGTGCATTGCATTGCATTTCATCTGTGGAGAGTTTATTTAACCTTTTCGCTCAGTTAACCAGTCCTTTAGGCAGCTTTGCATCAGGAGGAACGCCCCGCCTTCCTGATGAGACTGCCTTTAACCGAAACCATGAGCTGATTTCAGTCTTTCGTCAATTACATACCCCATATTTTAGCATCTCAAACCATTACTAAACCTCGAGTAATATTCAGCAGACAACAATCGTTTTCCATTAAACGATATCTAAATGAGATCCTTATGAGAGGGAAATCACCCTGCTCTAATTTTGGCATGGACTCTCCTGTTACAACAAATCTTTCTGAATGGATAGACTTCATTCCCAGATTCTTTCACCAATCTGCAATGGAGGAGAGAATGATACCTGCTGAAAATGCTTGTCAAACTGATTCTCTTTCATCAGTATCATTTATAGACCACAACTATTAGTCAATGTTAATACCACTGTGCCACTTGCTTTTGGTACCGCAGGAGTAAATAAAGAGCCAAAGTTCATTTCTAAGTGCCTCAACCAATTTATTTTGGACTCGCTGCTCTCTCCTGCTTCCATTCAGTTTAAGCTGTTGGATAGGACATTGCTTTTAATTCTTCCGCACAAGCCTGTTCACTATTCACAAATACACTTCACTTTCAAACCGATCAACAATTACACAATCCTTGTGGAAATTTCTAACTTCCTATCGATAATTTTGACAATAACATATCAACTCTTGAGGCAGCCTTTTATAATAGTAATGTTCATCCCTCATCTTGCTTCTTGATCGCTTATTCAATGGCGCCTCCGTGGCCAGGTGGTGGGGAGCAGAAGTGCGTAGTATACGCTTCTTGATTAGACCGGGGTTCGAGCCCGTGACCACCAAATACGAAGGATGCGGAAAGGTCAGGGAATGACCACCGCATATCCCCGTAGCAATATGGCCTTAGTTGCTAATGCTCCTAAAAACCAAATAACAACAACAGCTTATCCAGTATTAAAGGTGACACGTTCAGTTTCCTCACATCATTGCTTTCTAATAGGATCATTCAGCTCAGCATAGACAGAAGCGTGCACAGACGCCACATTTGTGCAGGGATGCCACAAAGGAGGTCCTCTTTGGCCTTCTCCTCACTGCCATCATTGTACCCGTAGTTAATAACAAATGATGTCGTTTATGCCGATGATTTGAAAATCATCACCAAGTTGGAGTGATTACTCTAACAGACCACCCTAAAACCATAGTAAGGTAAATCGCCGAGAAACTTCTTTTACTGGCACAATTTGGACTGAATTTAAACCTCTCCAAATCCGTGATGATACTGTCTTCCCTCTAGCCAACTCTTTTCCATATCCAACCTATGTTCTGTAGGCTATGCTACTCGGTAGCGCACAGTGGTTATTATTACTGTCCTCCCTACACCGGGCGAAAAAGCCCCCGGTTCGAATCCTGTCAGTGACGCAAGGGACTTTTATGGGCTTTTTTCACTCCGTAGTCGAATTAGTTGATCTGAGGCGTAGACAGCAAGGTTTTTGTCGCTGGGAAATTCAGGTTTTTCGTCCAGCAAAACAGGCAAACCGATTAGAGAACAGAACACACGCAGTTTACGGACATAGTTATAATAATTATCATTATTAAAATTCGTCTAGCAAGTCAGAATTTTCATTTTCATCTGGCACTTGAAAACCAATCCAGCACTGACGAGCCTTTTGATCCTCTGAGCTTCTTTTGCTGCAATATTTGGGCAAGCAGTGGTCTATCGCAAATCTGAAGCTTAGTACATGAAATTTGCCTATGCTGAATTAGTCTTTTTCGAACTGTACTTGAATATTTCACATCATCTTTGGGGAACAAATTTTTCTCTCACTCCACTTACCTTTGGTAGCTAGTACCGAAACAAAGGGGCGGATTAGCCCACTGAGACACCAGAAAATGTCTCGGTGGACCCAAGAAATCTGTGTAACCCAAGTCTAACGACCTATTCAATATAATCGTATAAATTTTAAACTTTCTATCTTACAATTGTTTTTAATTTATGGAACAATGCTGAAAAGAATATATAAATGTTTTAAGGTTCTTTTGTGGATTTTTTGGGTATTGACTTTTTTATTCATTGTGTACTTGTTGTCGTGGTTATCTTATATCATATCTGTAGTGTGTTCACAGACCGATTTGCATATTGTGGTGGCTGAAAAATCCGAAGCTGTTGTATTATTTTATAACAGTTCTCAAACCTTACAACTATATAAAATAAAGTGTTATACAGTATATATATATATAACTCTGAATTGGAAATAAATAAGATGGACAAGATTTTTCGAAAGATTCTAATCGCCTTTTAATTTTTCACATGCGTCATTTCTCTGCTAGATTGAATTGCATCTCGTCGATTAGCCCTCACCTTTTCATTACTTTTTTATTATTATTATTAATATGAATTTATTTCCGAAGAAATGTCCCTTTACAGCTATGCAGCTAGAGGACATGAGTTACATACAGAGATAAAACGTAAAATACAGACAAATGCATTGTATACAGAGCCAGATACAATATATGGCCTTAAACAGCCACTGGTGAAGATACAAAAACATAAAGTTACAACAAATAAAAGTGCATATGGATACATCGGAGCGTGGATAGTGCAGCATCACAGAGAGTCCACCTAGAGCATGACTAAGGCATACATGTCTGCAAGAATGGAAGCTCTGTAGGTTCTGTCCTTGCAAAGTTTCTCAACGTCTATGGCTAATCTGTTCAATATTTGGAAGGAGTTATGTGGAAACATGTTGTCCAGGGAGGACATGCTACGCAGCTTCGATCTGTATGAGGAGGTGTTGGACTGGCATCTTCTCCTGTCGGACGGTCTGGCGATGATATCCCAAATATCGGGTGAGCTCAGTTTTCCGGATAGAAGCTGAGAGAGGGTAAGAAGGTTCCTAGAGGTGATGAGATACCTCCAAGGAAGCGTATTAAGATTGGTGACCAGAACAGATTTTGAGATTGTAAGTGTTAGCCCGGCAACCCTATTTAGCCATTTCAAGATCCAGAATTCCAGGGAGAGGAACCTGGCTTGGTATGATGAGGGTGCTGAGGACCATATAGTCGAGGCATATAATGGAATTGGGAAAATGCAACGAAGAATGTATTTGATGATATATATCACTGTATTATAAAAACGTTTTCTCCCTTATGGGATTTTTTCCGCTCCTTGACGGGTACTGGGACCAAGTGTACGGGGTGGTTGGTTGTGTCCGGTTACTATTATTATTATTGGTCCAGGAACTCTTACTATCCTACTGGTGTACTCAGATATGAAGTACCAGATAAATTCTTCTTAGTTGGGGCCTAGTTGCCAAATTGAAAGTTCTGGAAGGAAAGGGAAAAAAAGTGAAAGGGGGAAAAAGGGAAAGGGGAAAAAAGAAAAGAAAATATGCGTTTAATTTTTTTTTTTATATTGTCTATACCAACTTACTATATATACACTATACAATTCCGACCCAGTCAATAGAATAATATTGCAGTTGATAGCCACGGATAGGCTGCGGTCTAGGGAATGGCCTTTAGCATTAATGGAATCTTAAATGTATGTATCCTATGACTACGGATGCTCAAGATCGCGACTTTCTTGAGTTTTATGTAAATGTTCCCTGGGAGGGCTATTGCTGCTGTGTTCTTATGGAGGCTCCTTGGCACCAAGCCAGTGGTTGACATATGATTGGGATGGTCAGTACTTGTTCCATATGCCACGTATCTTTGACTTCCACTTTTAGGTCTGTGTACTTCATGTTGTTTTCCTCGTAGATTTTCTGGAGGTTGCTGGTGTTTGGCACCGCTATGTCGATCAGCTAGGTAACCATTTCCTTCTTGTCAATGAGAGTGGACGTGTCTGTGAGTATACTCCGTCTGGGTTGTCACCCTGTATCCTGCGGTGATGTGCTGGATTGTTTTTGAGGCCAGGTGGCATCATCGACATGTGTCATCTTTCACTTCGGGATCCTTTGCGATGTATTTTCTGTAGTTTTAGTTTCTGATGTTTATCTGGATCGCCTGGTCTTGGATCGCGATCACGAATCCTTTGATCTTGGGGAAACAGCCTCACACTCGTCAGCCCTGCGTTGGAAGCCATCTTATTTATGTAATCTTGATGGAGGTCATTATAGTGTCTACCATTGAGTGTCTTTTTCGCCCATCTTTCTGTCTTTATTTCTTCTGTCTGTATGAGTTGGATCTCCTTGTTAAGGTTTTCCTGGAAGTAATCACACAGGTTCTTAATCACCTTCTCTTATTCGAAGGTCAGTCAACCCCCCCCTTACTTCTTTCCTGGATATGGGCAATCTCTCAATGGCCAACTTCGG
The DNA here is from genome assembly GCF_048544385.1 of Mastigoproctus giganteus. Lineage (NCBI taxonomy): Eukaryota > Metazoa > Arthropoda > Arachnida > Uropygi > Thelyphonidae > Mastigoproctus > Mastigoproctus giganteus. Next base: position 44,173,500 of record NC_143577.1, read on the forward strand.
GTGGTTGGAGGGTTTTGGTCATCATTATCCTAGTCGATGTCATAATCTCCTCTATCTCGGTCTGAGCTGCTCATGCGCCATAAAAAGCAAAACTAAACCAAACCAAACCTCCAGCTCGGTGTTCATCCAATCTGTGATCCGAAGGAGTACAGTAGTACTCAGACTGCGTAAATGTTTATGGCTCTGATCGTATTCCCGCCATTCAAATTTGATTTTAGCAGGCTCCTCAGTTCCTGATGGTATTTCACCGTCAGATGGGCTTTGATCTCCTTGTGTTCTAGTTATTGAGTTTGCATCAAATGCAGATATTTGTAGGTCTCTGCTTCTCTGTCATGGCTTCAATATCTTCACCGGTCTTCAGCTGGTAGTTTCACCCGACTGGATTTCCCCGATGCAATCCATTGGTCTTGTATTTGTCTGGCCCAGTTGCATCCTGATGTGAATGCTGAAGTCTTCAATGATTTGGAGTAGCTGTTGGAGTTTATTCTCGGTTGCCTCATAGAATACAGGTGTACAGGTTCCTCCTCCATTCTTCTGTAGTATATCCGTATTTGCTGATGGGCTCAGGTCATCTCCCTGGAACAGTTCTCTCCTGATGGGGATCGGTCTGGTCATGATGTTCTCGTCCTTGATGGTGGTCTTCCACTTTACCACGGTTGCTTCCAGGAAGTGTGTCACTGTTGGGTTGTTTTTTCTATGCTTGTTTCTAGGAAGTGTGTCAGTATCGGGTTGACTTTATAGATCTCAGTATTTCTATCACCTAATAATGCTAGGGGTTTAACATTTTTCAGTCTAATCGAATACATGCAACCTGGATACAGCAGGGTATGTTAAGGGTGCATTGTAATATTACTCAGTAATTTTAAAGCTAATCATGAATGCATCTAATACAACACAATAAATCAATAAAAAACAAATAAGAAAATACCAAATCACTAGAAAACCGATTAATAAAGATAATCACTAGATAATCAATTAATGTATACAAAACTAAACAAGAACTTTTTTCTTTCTTTCTTTTTTTTAAAAGCTATAGTCGGAAGGATGTACTTAAACCTCATTCCAAAGATGTGTAAAGACGAGAATTAAGTTTTCCTTGCTTCCTACGGACATATAACTATTAGTATACTTCACAGCTTTATTCACAGATTACTACTCTAAAGATTTATTTTCTGAGTGCATGATCACAGCAGTTGTGGTTACGATCAATGTGCAGCTGGTAAGCCCGTAGAATTGGCTGAAGACATGCTTCGAAGTGATTTCAGTGGAATATGTAGAGTTGAGAAGCAGCAGCACTTGGTTTGTGCAATAACCGTAGCAACGTCGAGAGGAGGGTTTGAACCAACCGGTATGTAAATCAAGCGTTATAAAGATTTCCTCTGCTTCCAGATGGAAATTCACCACGTCAGAGTAGAGAGTTGAACATGAGATAATGAAAGGCTGTTTCTTATATACATATATTGGATTCTTCGACGGTTTAATAAAAGTTTGGCTGACGACCAGATAACCGAGGAATAAAGTGCAGCGGAGTATTGTGAAATTAAATTGCAGTTTGAGAATACCCTCAGCTCTTCACAGATACGGAATGACTATGAAGGGTTGACTTTAAGTTGAGTTGAAATGCCTCCAGGATTTTCGTTCTTATACTTCTGAAATGTGGAAAGAGAAAGGTTCTCATCCCAGCTGATCTCTGAATTCCTGTGAATTTTAGCCTTTTCGACCAAGGCACCATTTATGACTATGCGATTATCATTCCTCTTCCTCTTTTTTTTTTGTGAAAATCACCTGTTCGGTTTTAGAAATCTTGATTTCAAGTCCCGTCATATGCAGATAGCCAGTCAGATAACACTGGACTTGTCCAGAAGCGAGGAAAACTATTCATCTTGCTTTCTTTGGACCATTAGAATGACTGAACTTAATTTCGTCATGATAAGCTTTATGTTGTCGGCATAGGTAAAAATATTTGTATTTTTGAGAATGAACAGTTTCACTGTCATAGCAGAGAGTGTCAAGTAGCACACCCCCCCCCCCTCCCCTTGAGGGGCTCCTCTAGAGACATAATGGAGTCGGTAGCACTACTCACGGTCGTTGAAACCCAGAACGGAACTCCGGAGTAAACAGCCTCATAGGGCCTTTCCCTTCCAGATCCGCTGCCCATTGCACGATGTCGTGTTCAAAAGGGACAGTTGTTTTAATGAAAGATTATTTTTCAGTATGAACAGAAGGTTCCCAGCGATTCAGAAGTGGTTTTCCATGATGTCAAGAAGTGTGTGTAGAGATGGTAACGTTTCAATGCAGATTTGACATTCAACAAGAGATCTAACTGCTCTCCGTTATACAGAATTTCTTTCTGTTTAAAATAGCAGTCCCGTCCGTTAGTAGTGTTTGATCTCCCTGGCAACACAAAGCGAAGGTGGTTTGGTCTGTGTTTGAAACAGTTGTGCTGTAATTTGGTTGAATATGGATATTTCAAAGACTTTTAATAGGTTTCATCCAATTGAAATTGTTCTGTTATCTTTGTGAGATTTCGAACATGGATTTTTAGAACTTTAGAGGGTATTTAAAGTGATATCTATTGGACTGGATAAAGGAAACCCAATAAAATCAATGGTACTCGTAGCTTTGGAGTTTCTTAATTTTCTTCTTTTTTAGGTATCTTTTGAAATGATGAGAGAGAGAGAGAGAGAGAGAGAGAGGTCTAGAAAGTAATGGGTAGAAAGGGCCACCATTTGCTCATTAAAGATTGACTCTTTTGGTGTTAAAAAGCCATTCTTTGTATTATTAGTCTCATGCTAATAATACAAAGAATACAAACTGCTCTGCTATTATCGAAAATTATAAAGAGAGTAACCTTCCCAAATATATATTGTTTTTTTCAGGCTGAAAATGCCAGTTTATTAGAGATGATGGGTTGGTATTACTCATAAATTTGTTGATTTTGCACTACACCAAATATTCTTCCTGGCGGTATAGTGGTTTCGTTACCCATCTCTTCTGAAAAGGTCTTCTACATAAGGAATTTCTCGACGCTTTCTCGCTTTGGCTGTAGACAGCCAGTCTCAGGTGAAGATGTGCAAGGTTTTCCTTGGGATTTATTACTTGTATTTAAACTCACACGCAGGCAAACCGACTTCTGAACACACGTGGTTACCAACATTATATTCACAATTTTTTCCCAAGTCCAGAAGGATTTTTAACTAAATCGCTCTGGTTTAGTAGGGTGGGGGATACCTCTCTCTCTCTCTCTCTCTCTCTCTCTCTCTCTCTCTCTCTCTCTCTCTCTCTCTCTCTCTCTCTCTCTCTTTCTTTCTTTCTTTCTTTTTCATGTTGTAAACAGGAGAATGGCTGCCATTATATATGAATATCAACTCACTTTTCCAAAGAAAAGTCTTTACCTTTCTTCTTAAGAAAGTTCGCTCGCTACCTTACATCTGCTTCGACTTCCTTGCCATCGCATCGCTTCAGATCTAATGTCATTGCCACATTTTCTATCCTTGCCACCTTTGTATAGGTTTTGTTTCTCCCTTAGCAAAGTATGAAGACATTATAGCCATAATGTTAATGTACAGGTTAACCTGTAACGTCTGATACATATCAGACGTTACAAGTACAAGCATTAACCTGTTTAGTGCGACGCACAATTTAATGACTGACAGCAACTTATATCTTTAAAATATATTGCTTCGCAATGGCGTCCTCCATGGCTTATTCGATAACAATTTGTATATGCCTAGTGGAACATTTAAGGAAAAGGCTCAGCACATTTAAGGGTTGGTGTGTAAGGGTTCGCTCTAGTGTATGGGCTCTCTGCCGCTTTCACTTGTGTTATGTATGTAACTCTAGCTCTGTGGTACCACTGCTAATTTCTGAAATTGGAGCAGAGAATGTTATTTTGTAACGTAATGTTTTATAATGTTACTTTGCAATGATGATTGCACACAGAGTGAGGGGTGGAAACTTTTAAACGCATTTAAGGGACTTCACTTTAATATTAAATTATAACACAAGCATGCATATCTGTTTTTGTGGCGACTTTTGTTGGCAATGCGCTGGTGGGATGATTGATTATGTAAAATCGTTTTATAATGCCATTCGGGAAATTTATGGGGGATTAAAATAAATAAAAAGAAATTTTTATTTTCCACCCGCCTGAATCGCCATACCTTTCAAAATAAAATCTTGATGAAGTACTCTAAAACTGAAGAAGCTCACGCCATAAACAACCAGGGTAGCTGCTCCAACTGAAAAACTCTTCTCACTGTATTTCTTTCCCCGCGTTAAGAAATTGTTTACAGGTACATGCAATTAATAAATTGATATTATTGTAACAGAACGCAAAACAAATAACGTTTGACTAGTAATTCAGATCCAGGAAACAATGATAAGATGAAGAGCAGTTAAAGAGATTATACATTTCAAATGCCTTTCCAAATACATTTGAAATATAGGATTTTGAAGAAGACTTCAGGTGACCTTTCTAAAGTTCAGACACAGTACTTCTGTTTATATAATTATTTAATAATATATAATTCATATAATTATTTTTAGTTATATAATCATTAGAAATTACTATGGTTGCCACCGTTTGAAGATTGTATTTGATGAAAAAATATAATAAAAAGAAAAAGACAACTTGGATACTACCCGATAATGAGAATAATACTTATCCTCTTAAAAACATCTAAAAATGTACACGATCCACGAAGTGGGGAATATCCTGAAAGGTTTTTTTCAGTTCAACAAGACCGTCGCCACCTTGCTGACACCTTAGTATTGTAACGTGCAATTGCCCTAACAATGTAACTACTTCCCCAGTGGTGCCCAAAATAATACAAAAAATAACAAAGGCACTCCGCACACAATTGCCATGAGATAACTTTTCTTAGCAAGTTTCTTCTAAATAGAAATGATAGGTTGGTTTTCATTAAAGACGGACAAGTACCATTCATCACTGACACTGACGATGATCGCGCGATAATAAGCAGCTCGCTTTTCTAAAGAAACAGTCATTGATTGATGGCCATAATATACCGTAATATTATAATTATAAAAGTGTTAAATAGGGGAGTTGATGTTGAAAAGGAGTGACAATTGCTATAACGTAATGCTGTAATTATTATCGATAGTCTAAAAATGAAGGAGCACAGACTTGACATTAAGTTTCTTAGATGTGGTTCAAATGTACTTTCAAAGGTTTGCCGCCATTTTTTCTTGGAGATTTAGTTATATCCTTTTCTGCTATTTGCGCTTGTTCGCTCGGACGGTAATGACCTTATTGTCAAGTGTTCCTAATAATTAAGGCTACTGTTCAGCGAGATGGAAACTAAACTCCTGTGAAAAATATAAATCTGGCATTTTAAATACCTGTGACTCACATGAGGGGATTTGGGGACTACGATTCTAGATTTGATGCAATGCCTTCATGCACACACACACAAATCCAAGTTTACCACAGACGTTACTGTGTCATTGAAAAGTCGTTAAAGGGTCGAATCGGCAGTGTAGTACGAGGATTTCTTAAGCATGATAACCTGGTAAATTGCAAAGTTGAATAAGCTTCATTTTTCTCCTGATATCCTCAGTTACATGGTATTTAAAAGAACTATGACATTCGTTCAAGAATTCTCCTTAAAGGCTGGATTAAGTTAAGTTAAATCTGTGAAAAATAAGTTTTCTGGAGGGGGGGGAAAACAAAAAAATGCGAGACTCTCATCTGAGCTCGACTAATTCGGCCACTTTGTAAAAAAAAAAAAAAAAAAAAAAAAAAAAAGTCCATTAAATTCCTCGTGTCATTGACAGAATTTTAACTGAGGCCCTTTCTACCCTTGTGTGGGAGGACAGTGATTATAATGACTAGGCTACCGCGATGATAAGAGGTTAAATACTGTTCGACTGCGTAGTTGAATTTCATTAGGAAGAGAAACAGGCTGTTGGGCAAAGGTAGAAAGTCAAATCAAATAACGAAGTGTAAAGTGGAAAATCTTCATTACTACTAAAAAGTGGAAAATCTTCATTACTACTAAATAAGAAAAGGGTGCTGTGAAAAAAAATCTGTATAATTAAAGAAAATTAAACAAGATATTTAGAACGGCATCACCTAATTTTCATTTGATCGGCGTCATTGTACCATCGACGACTGGGAAAAAGTTATCTTTTCAGATGAATCACGCTTCCTGCTATGCGGTGCGGACGGTAGTGAGGGGTATGGCGACAAACTGCGGAGAGGAATCAAGCCGATGACCTGGTCCAAGAGACAAGCAGGTGGCGGCAGTGTTTTGTTATGAGAGATGTTTTCCAGGAAATCTCTGGGACCCCATTCCTCTAGACTGAACTCTGAATACTAAAAATTACCTATTCATTGTGGTTTATCACGTACACCTGTTCACGATGACTGTCTTCCGATTGGCACTAGTGTGTTCCAACAAGATATTGTGCCCTGCCACGTTGCTGGTATTGTTCGAGAGTGGTTCGCCAAACATGAAAATGAATTCCAGGTGATACATTGGCCAACGAACTTGTGAGATTGAATCTCATACAATATCTGTAGGATTACGTGGATTGACAGATCTGACGTTTGGATACTTCACCACGGACTGTCGAAGATCTACCTGACGCAATCCTGGCGATTAACTATAATAGAAAATAACATAGTCACCTAATAATAAAATGTAATTACAGGCAACACCCGTATAACATGGTACTTCTACAACACGGTTTCGCTCTAACACGATTGAAAAATTGCGGCAATCCTCGCACAACAAGGTACATATATAACACGGTTTCGCTCTAACACGGTTAGAGAATTTCCGTAAACTTCGCATAGCACGGTATTTTTAGGCTGTTTGTTTTGTTTGTTATTTGGTTTTTAGGAGCATTAGCAACTAAGGCCATATTGCTCCGGGATATGCTGTGGTCATTCCCTGAATGACCTTTCCGCATCCTCCGTATTTGGTGGTGACGGGCTCGAACCCCGGTCTAATCAAGAAGCGTGTGCTACGCACTGCTGCTCCTTCCCACCTGGCTACGGAGGCGCCATTTTTAGGCTTTTGTGCGGGGAAAACCCTGCTGTTATGCTGGATGCAATTTTTCAACATTTCCACTCTTTTTGAATCCCTGCTGTTGACTCGCTATTCAAAAAAAAAAAAAAAAAAAAAAATTATTGAGAAATCCCTGTATTTTATTTTGTTGGGACATCCCCGTGTTACGTTCTGTGCTATTGAACTTGTGGAAAAATCTAGATTTCAAAGTTTTATTACTATTGGATAGCACACCAGGTCATCCAAAAGATTTAAGTCATACAAACGTTGAAGTTATGTTCCTACCACTACAGTTGTACTGGGTTAATACAACTTTCATTCAACCATTAGATCAAGTCATTATATCCACCTTCAAAACTCATTACATCAGAAAATCGTTACAATGGAGTTTGGAAAAAATTGATTCCAAATCTATTGAAGTAATGGAGGCATGGAAACATTTCTCAATTGTGGACTGTATCAAAATCATAGCTTTATAGCTGAAAGAAGTAAAAACATGAACGTTAAATGCTTGTGGAAAACTGACTATGTATGGCATAGTCAGTTCATTCAGGAAATATGGTCGAACTGGCAGAAAACGGAATCGGTGTGATAGTAGAACTTGCTGCGTCAGTAGAAGTTTTGATGATACGACTATTGAAGCCCTCGTGGGTAGCAGAGTTGATTGAAATGCCCTCCTCTTTTCCACCCCACACGGGTGGAAAAGACCTCTGAGTTTGAATCCCGTCGATGACGGGAAGAATTTTTATGGGTCTTTTTCACAACGTGGCTAAATTATTCGGGCTCAGGCGAGGGTAGCATGGTTTTTATCCCGGAAACTCGGGTTTTTCGTCCAGCAAAACAGAAAATCGACCTCAGGACACACGCAATTTATAGACAATATACACATATGCTCCTATAAAAGTAAAAAAGATATGATTACTGAAGACGTTCAAAATTTACTGGTAGAAAGAAAGGCTGGCGAAGTGGACTTTGTGGAAATGTCATCGGAGGTAAAACCAAATCAATTCAGACTATGATAGCGCAAATGAAAATTCTAAACTTCCAAATTTTACACTAAAAAGCGTACGGGAAGGCATAAAGTTAGCCGAGCAATTAAAATCTTATTCTTTGAATACAGAATCTTGAATGAAAGGAGTCCAAAGTTCAAAAGGGAGCTTAAAAAATGCTTAGTTCCATACGATGAAATCCATAAAGATTTATCAAGCAAAAACAAACAAACCCAAGTTACTGATTCTTTAAAGAGAGTAGAAGATACATGAAATCTAGAATGGTGTATTTTTGTTAGTTTTGTTAACGAAATAGTGTATTTTTGTTAGTTTTGTTAACGAAATAGTGTATTTTTGTTAACTTTTGGAACGTAACCCCTCTTTTTGTACTTTTTCGTAGTCCCGTATAACACTTCCGCACAACACAACATTTTACAGGAACCTAACTACCGTTTTGTACGAGGGTTACCTGTATACTTACCCTAATAATAAAAAAAAATGCATGCTTAGGATATGTTCTTGTTCTATAACATAAAATTTCATTGAAGGAGGTGTTTAAAGATTTGAAAGGATTGGAAAAACTGTTGGTGCCTTGTATGATGCAATTGTGGGAACATAGATTAAGGAAAGATAATTGTGAACGGAACGTAAACAAAACTTTATTTTGGTCAAAGAGTCATCAGCGATTGGAACAATATATCATGTAACTTTGTAAGTCGTTGAGCTGGTTTCCCCCCCCCCCCTTTTTTTTTCGTACATCAGCATCCGTGGTCAGTGCGTGATATTGTGCACCATTTAAACATCTCTCAACTGATTGTTAGCAACCTCCTGTAAAATGGAGGGAAAGAAGGTGACCCTGTGAAAACTAGCATAAATTTAAAATGCTTGCTTTAGAGAAACAAAGAGTCAGGTAATCCTATAAGCGCTTCTAACACTCAGAGAGCAATACATCATAAATTTCTGTGGTAGAGATGCACAATTGAACTAACTTTTCATAATATACAATCCACTAAAGTGGGATGTGGACCACGAGAAGCAATACTGTGAACTGATAAGTCACGGTGCAATCTCTACCAATCAGATGGACTTCTTTGGATCTGGAAAATACTTGGTTAGCGCTTCCAACCAGAGTGTGTGCGGTCCAACTGTAAATTTTGCAGGTGTAGGCCAAAACTGGTGTTATGTTATGCGGTGTTCCAAGTGATTGGCCTTGGCGACGGTCGCAATACATAGAACTATTAGTGCTGGACGAGTCGTCAAACGCGATAATATATTTGTATGCCCGTTTGAGTTAATCGTGGTTCAAGTCCTTATGACCGCTAAATACGATGATGTTCTTGTATTCCCTTCCCGTATCGGGTGGAAAACGCTTGCCTTTTGAATCCCGTCAATGATGGCAGAAATTTTTATGCTTTTATCAAAACCTGACCGAATTAATCGCGAGGTCGAGGGCTGCATGATTTTCCTTCCGGGAACTCAGGTTTTTCGTCCAGCAAAAGGCACAAACCGACTACAGAACACACACACACACACACACACACACACACACACACACACACACACACACACACACACACACACACACACACAACCTATAGACACACAATATACCATTACCTCTTAGCTTTAGTTACTTTGGCGTCTAACATATACGCACACTCTGTCTATCTTGTGAACTCCTCTGACTTTATATGATCGTCCCGGAGTTTAAACCAAAAATTTATTTATTTTATAAATTTGATTTTCCCTATGGTGTGACAGTCTTATGGAACGAGTCAATGCATCTAACACAATATAAATAGCCCTGTTACAAAGCACGACTTCATGCGGACTGTTGATTTGCAACCACTAGCAACTGGGAAAAGCCTCAGTCGTTACAAAACACAAATCTGGACCCAAATGTACTTTTGGATGAATTATAACACTAGATTCTAGCACTCCCAGGAAGGTTCTCTGCATTGTTGGAACTCACTGCTGCTTTGAAGAAAGAATAGAACAGCATAGCTTTTAACCTGAAATTGGTGAGATGCCTTCCACAGCATATTAGACAGTCGTTAACGGCAAGGTTACCCAAACCGGTATTAATTTTCTTAATAAAATTCATGTTGTAGAATAGAATATGTTAATTTTAATAAAAATCTGGGAGAGTTAGTTTAACCTCCTCCTGCGCTTTATGTTGCTGCTTCTGTCTGTATCTCTGACTGGTGAGTAGCGACCACTAATTATACACTATACTTAAGGCAGGTTTGAGTCTTTTTTTTATAATTTTCCTTATTGTTAATTTTGCAGCGTTGCAGCAACTTAGGTCCTATTGGGTCGTAGTTGATATAATCACGGCCTTCCCACACCTGATTTTTTCAACCGGTGTGGGAGGACGGTGATTATGCCAACTACCCACGAGGGCAATTATGATATAAATCGCTGTATGACATAATAAACATTCTAGCACATACTTTAATATGAGGTGAAATTCCCCCACGGAATGATGTTTATTCCCTTGGTTTCATTTATTTTATTTTCGATTGTGTTTTTTTTTTTTTTTTTTTTTTTTTACAGATTATAAATTTAATTTTGACATCTTCATGCTGATTCAACCAACTTTTGAATGCATACCGTGCGTGCCGCCTAGGTTATTTTTAGATGTAAAAAATATTTTAGCAGTACATAAGCATTATGTACAACTGGTTTTGGCCTTCATCACACTGTTAGACATAATGTATTTTCATTCAATGATAATATATTCTCCTTATAATGGACTCTTAGATGTTCATACTTCGTCCTGAAGTTTTAATCTCGCCCAGAACTGTACACCCACTTTCTCTGTGGGATAGGTGGAGAAGGAAGTTGATAAATTAATATCTATCAGTTTCTCCTTCAAGTGATCTGTACGGTAGTGGACGCAGTTTCACCTAAACACTACCCTTCTCTGACAGGCTTCGTGGCGTTCTCTACCCTTTCATCGAGGGGAGAGAAATCCAAATGTTAAGTGTTTGTCATCGTGTATTTTTGACTGATGGAGACAGCTAAGATCTTCTCACAATTACAACTTCAGCCCTATAAACTATTATCCTGCCCAGGTCATTTTCGGTGACAAATTGTCTACTTTATCCGCTAACTGTACTACGGACGGAGCTTCTAGAAGACGAGTTATGGCTGCGGAGAATCGGGGAGCTGTCACTCAATCGGATCATTATCAGTGATGATGAACGACAAGCTCGGGACGGACGTAAACACGTGTCAAAAGATCGACAACCCCAATGAAATAAAGTTATTGGGCTGTCAGTGAAAGGAAATTATACTCCGCACGTGCATAGAAGATTCCCTTCCCCCCTTTTTTTTACATGGGACGGGAAATTTAATTGGCAGGACTTTGTTCCCCTAGTGTGTACTGATAGATAATTCTTTGTAAATAGATGCATGGAATCACTGATTCGGGTCAAGCAAACTTCCTTGCGCTGTCCTTACTGAGATCAATGCACGTATAGGCTTGCTTGAGAATGTTAGGATTTTTTAATAATCGAAGCACGCATATGACTTCCATTGAAGCCATTGCAATGTTTTTATCTTTAGTGGGACAATGAATAAAAAGTAACACTAAAAAATAGTAGTTGTGTGATGTGAAATTTGAGTGCTTATTGTTTGCTGAATTCTCCTTGTTGGGCCTTGCGGTGCTTTGAACTCTGCACTGATAGCATGGCCAGCTTGATCTCTGTCAAGGACCTGTCAATCCACGAGATCCTTATCTCTTCATATTTTTCCCCCTTTACATCCTTCAATCTGCTTTTAAGTTTCAATTGAGTAAAACTTACAGTAATAAATTTAAATTTATAAAACTAAGTTACTTATAATTTCTGTTGTTTTGACCATATATTCATATCGTATTTAATTCATCAGAAACTACCTACAAATTTCTTCAATGTATAACTATCAATGCGTAATTTTAAATGTATCTCACTGCAGTTTAATAGTTGGACAGACAACTTGAGTAGTCGAGACCCGCTGACAAAGTTTCGAGATTTAGGACCTCCGTATTTTTTTACACTATGCAGTTCAATAATTGACAAAATTAAAAAAATAACTGTTGATTTGCAGGGTGGACCCCATCTAAAATGACCCCTGTAATGCGTATTTATAATGCACTTCTAAAAACAATATTTATTAAAATTTAGCTATAGCTTTTCTAAAAATTCCTTATTATTCTACGTAGAAATAATAATTATTCGATTGAGGTTGATATGGAATTAAGAGAGCGTTGTTTTTCTCTTGCAATTTGTTTCAGTGTAAATTTAGTCAGGAAACTTGGATTTTATGATCATTGATTTTACGTTTTTTCCAAGTTTACGTATATTCTTATCGGCCCCGACAATACTTCCCTTGAGGCAGACATTAAATTTATTTCACACTCTTCTCAAGAGACGTAATCAATTACGTTATTTTCATTGAAATTGCGTGTCTAATTACTTTGTGTATTCTAAGCTTAACTAGCAGGGACATTTATCGACAACTTCTGGAACACATCACTTCATCACTCTTACTGGGAGGTCACCATTTCGTTAGCAAGATGTCTGTATCATCAGTAGGCCAAATCGATGGCCAATGATCCGTTACTGTCCAAAGAATTTCTAGTTCGTCCATATTATTCACCTTTCACGCACACAATGATTAGGGTCCATTCCGTAGTGTTTGTCTTCTTCACGAAGACATGCCTTTAATGTTCTTGTTTATATTCCGGTGCGACCATCAGGTCAGAGAAGCTTATAATAAACCAGAACAATCGTTAATCGTATTTAGCAGTCATGCGGACTTAAATCATGTTCCATTGAGAGAGCGCGTTCAATTTCGTTCTCGTTTCTGACCACTCTGCTGCGCCAGGCCTATTGGAGTTCAAGTATATTCCTCACTTGAAGTTCTTTCCTGTAATTCAACTGGAATTTCAATTTCAGTTGAATGAAAGTAATTTTAGCGAAGACTATGATTTTCTCTCATACAGCGAAGATATGAGTAACTACCCTTTAATCATACCCTTTCTTACTCTCTGTTCTTTATAATATTACTTGGGATAAAATAGAGACCTCTCCGGGTATTCAAAAAAAAATTGTCATTACTACTGTTCACGCTTAGTACCTTTACTTTTCCCAGTGAATATTAAGTGGGACTAGTACCGTTTTTTTAACTTCTCTAAAAACGAAGTCGTCAAAGCAATTTACGAATTAATTAATGTGGAACTTGCAGTGTTAATTTTAAATTTTAGTTTAGTGCCAGCAAATCTATTACCGTGTGGTGGAGATGACATGCGAAAGTGCATTATCAACTGCACATAAGTGATATTCTCTAATTTTATTTCATAATACGATATACATATCATGAGGAGTTTGCCCACTAGCATCATAATGCAAAATATTACTATTAAAAAACCCCTATTTAAGTTCTTACAATTCTCAGAATCGAATTCAAAGAGTTAAACCAGTAAAGGACTTTTGATTATTTAAATAATGTACTTGCATATTTGTTTTAATGAAAAACCTATAGCAAACGAAATTTGGCTAAAAATGTATATAATAATCTTTTTATACAAATATATTGATTTATAATATTCTGATTGCTATCGCTACGAAACTTTGAAGACTGTTGCTTTTCTGACCAACTTGGTTTTCTATTATAGCCTTACTTTAAAAAAAATTCGCAATTAATGTATTTTAAGTAGTTCTTACTTATATTGGCTTCAAGTTTTCTTATATCAGCACGTTGATTAAAAGTTCACAAAACTTATCTTTCTCTGCAGTCTATAGAACAAAACGTTGATGGAAGAAGATTAATGAATGGTAATTGTACCGCATTTTTATCACCTCGCCGAAGTCAAACGAGCATTCCCAATTGTAAATTATACTTCAACTTTAAGAACAGAAGCATTCTGAATTATTCTTGAATTATTCAAACTTCGAGTTGAAGAGCATGGAGGAATCTTGCTAAGAAAAACTAAACCAGATACTTTTTTTTCATCCTATTGTATCCCCCAATTTAGGAAGGAGACTCTTTTAGCCGTACATTAAAACTGATTTGATGGAGCTTGGTAAGTCCGATGTTAAACACGAACCGTATGTAGTGAAGTATTTGAAAGAAATGATCTTCAAGAGAGGAAGGATTTCCTTCTCCTTGCTGGTGGGGGAATTTTACATTTTTAAACTGTTCAAAAGTACAATATTTGATGTTCATTGAATATATTTACAACAATAAATAGCTCTTTTATAATTTTTGATTACATTTCAAATAATCGAAAAGTACAGAAAGTAATTTGGAAACACTTCTGCAGTCCTTCTCTTTAGATTACATTTCAATCAGTAATGGCGAAGAGTAGAAAAGATGTGGAAACACATCTTAAGTGATTTAAACTCTTTGCACTGCTTCAAGTTTTAGGGAGAAGGAACATTTAAATATGAATTTAATTTCGTTCTGAACAATCCACCTCTTTTAATGATAAATCAACTTCGAATTAACGCTTCTAAGTATAGTACTCTCACATTCGCTGATCAGAAGGGAAACATTTGTTAACTGAAAAGGAAAGGAGTAAGATCTTGGAATAACGTTTCAGGTCTAGTTGCTAATTTCTAATTTACATACAACCTAGAAAAAAGCTTATAAAGCTCCAGGTTTTTCACTGATCATTCATCATTATTTTTCAAATCTGCTAGATTATATGTAAAATTAAAAATCTACAATTTTACATATAAAGTAGTGCAACGCTTATCAACCTTTTTCAAGCTGTGGAACTCTTTTGCGCATCTAAATCTTCTACAGAATCTAGCAGCTTTAAAAACAATAATATACGTATAAAAATTAATAGAACATTTGCAAAGTCTATGGGATCCCTTTAAGAAATCCCAGTATTCCACGGAACATACATTGAAAAACCACTGCTCTCTACAATTCTGATCTTGGATATTTCTTAATTCGTATTAAAATCGTTAATGTATCTGGAAATCCCCCATTACAGACTTTCTTCATACTTTATCTGTCTCTTTCATTTAGAAAAAAAAAATAACAAAATAAAATAAAATACTTTAAAATAAAACATAACAAAGATCATAAATTCTCTCTCTAAACTGTCATGGATCCCAACAAGCACACACGGAACTCAGTCTGAAAATCTATGGTTTAGTGGAATGCATAGTTGTCGTATGGTATTCCCCACACTAACATAGATATCAACTTGTTCGAACAATTTGAAGTATTTAAAACAAATATTTATTTAGTGTGTACTAATTGTGTACTAATAGTTTGTTCGTTTGTTTTAAGTTTTCTAAGAACAATAAGTTTCACATCTAATCTCGCAAGTGAAGAAGATAATCCAAATAATTAAGTGGCTTGCAATATTCAAAAATACTGCAGAAAGAAGCCGCTCGTCAATTAGAAAAATGGAAAACCGACGCAGAAGAAAGACTTCTCATAATTGTGATTAAGTTTAATGCAACCAGAAAGTGTCCACGATTTTCCAAGCTCCGAAAGATCTAATAAGGTTAGAATAACGTTTAAATGCTTGAAGAAAAGTCCAAGAAAACTAAAAAGAATACGCTCTCTGGTGTTAGAAATTTACAAGTCTAGTTTCAGGAGGATACCAACGCTTTCAAAATTCAAGATTTACTATTGCACATTTGTAAATTCCTTAATGAAAATGATCCTGACCACATAATGGAATTTGCAGTAATATTCACAGAACAGTTCCAGGACATCCTGGAATCATTGAATGTTTCAAGTTCTGTGATCTGGCGAGACCATATTCAAATTTAATAGACAGAGAATAAATATAACTACTTTTATTATGCCTTAGAGCGCTTTTTCCCAACCTGTACGCCTCAGACATCGGGGACTACGTGAACTGTTTTCAGTTCAGTAAACTATAATGGCTTGCAGAGTACAGTATATTAAATGTATGGCTTGCAAATTATCAGCGCATGATTTTTAAATTTATTGTTATTTTAATTTTGATTACGTGATGAACTTTGATAGTAAAAAATATGAAAACGAGTTAATTATTAGTTAATAAAACATAGTCTAATGTACAAACGAAATCTTTGAAAATCATAGGGTGATCGTGGGGCAGTTACAAGAATAAAGGGGTCCTTCGTGGTAGAAAGGATGGGACCCATTGCCTTAAAGTATTCACGTATACCAAAATCAAAGTAATTAAATGCCCCGGGGATGGGCATGGATTTGGCGAGTGTTATTGGCCTTTAATTATTTTTATTTTCTGACACGATCACAGATGAAAGCTAATAGCTGTTGCATCCAAATTTAATCTAAAAGAATTATTTTTCGTGCATTATTTTTCCCTTTATTATTCTAATAAGGGAAAGTTTTTCGAATGGAATATTCCCTGTAAGACAGTTCAGTCACTGGAGTTCCATCGAATAACCACCACATTCACCTGATTTAACGCCCTGCAGTCTTATAAAAGGTGGATCTATTATGTTAAGGACAAGGCTACTGCAGATCTTCTGCATGCAGTTTTTACGGATTGTGAATCATTAGCAGTTGACTTATGCATGTTTGTCAAAAGATTATGAAAATATTACAATTCTGCGGTCTAAAATGATGGATATTTTGAACAGATGCACATAACGTGAATTGTACATATTTTTCAGTTGATAGTTAACCTGTTTTTTTATTTATTATGATTTATATTTTATGAACACTACTTTTTGTTTAATGTTATGTGTTCCTGAAGTGTTTCCCGACTTGTTTTCTGATTCTTGCTCAATGTTCAAATTGACACGTAATGTTCGTGTTTCCTGGCTTTTTTGCCTACCCTGTGTTATGAAGGCAACTGGAATACTGAACGGTTTAAACTGCTGCATAAATTTGTAGATTTTATATAACTGATTAATTAATCTAGAGTAATTGCATATATTCGTGTAATATCTAAGTATAAATCTGTAAGAATCGCTATACCTCATATTTGGATGTGTGTATTATTTAAGATATGTACTCTATCATTGGTTAATCACAGCACTTCCTTGTGTACATTCTCTTAATATTTGCGCTCTGATGACTAAAAAGTGAAATATAAAACACAATAGTTGAAACCTGTTGTACTCTAGTATCCTGAATAGGTTGAGGGTTACGATAAACAAAAGCTAATTCTCAAGAACAGTGTCCATAGAAGAATTGTAGAAACTGAACGTCTATTATAAGAAGTGTTGTGAGAAGGGAAGGAGTCGGTGATTAATTTGATCGCTCTCTTTTTGAACAAGACCAGACCTTTGTGAGAGGTTTATGAGGGCATTACCCCGCGTGTAGGAATGGTATTCTATAGCAGGGCGAATTTTGGATTTATACAGGGTTAATAGTTATCCAAGAGAAAGTAATGTTGTTTGTCGAGAGAGAGCAGAAAACAGTTTTTGGTTGCTGAGGAAACTGCAGATTGGTATGCGTATGCCAAGTAAGGTTAAGTTTATTCCAAGTAGAGAAATTTGATCGCGTCTGGAAATCGGGGTATTATTGAAGATAAGTATAGGCGAAACAAATTCCTTTTGGTAGGAAATAGGACACGATTGAGTTTTAGAAGGACTAAAGTTAACGACGTTATCCATCTCCCATTGGTGAACAGTCTGGAGATCGACATTTAATTAGTCGTTGTGGTGGATATTCGAGAAGTTTCGTTATTTTTGCAGTACAAGGTTTATTAAAATAGAAAGAGGAGTTAGCTTACCGGGA
The DNA here is from genome assembly GCF_048544385.1 of Mastigoproctus giganteus. Lineage (NCBI taxonomy): Eukaryota > Metazoa > Arthropoda > Arachnida > Uropygi > Thelyphonidae > Mastigoproctus > Mastigoproctus giganteus. The sequence goes on from NC_143577.1 coordinate 44,191,237, forward strand.
TAGGATTTCCAGTCAATGGAAGTAGGTTATTAATACATAGATGGAAAAGAGACTTTGAAAGTGCACAACGTTGAGGTACCATAGTGTTAGTGTAGATGCTCGCAAATAAAGAGCCATCCACCATTAAATGCAGTGAAGAGACAAAGAATGAAATCTAATTGGTGTCAAAATTCTGAAGTTCTTTTCTGGAAAGTATCGAAGGTTGGTTTTCAAGACCCAGGTTAGGTATCTGTTCCACCTTGCTAGCAACTTTGCTAATATTCAGACATTATCTTTATACAAGCATAGTTGAAAAGAAATATTAATGTTCATACATTATATATGGATTTACCAGATATAAAATTGCACCAGTAGGCCAACAAAAGAGGAGAAATGTTTAAGCATCGAAAATTGGAAGAAAAGAAAACCGGAGAAAGCAAGCGTTTTTTTTAATCCGAAGCAAACAGCTCACTTGTTTTGACAGCCAGCCAGGCTGACCTCTACATAACACATTCTTCACCCTTTCTACTTGGTTTCTACTTAAAGTATTAATTTAAAAATACTTCTGATACCGAAGATTACATTTGAGAAATGAAGGACATACTAATTGATACTTAAACAATACTTTTTATACGACAGGTACCACAGTGGATTATAGTTCGACTGGCTACGTCAATCTATGTGCCAAAAAGTTTTTAGGTTTGGGGACATATTCGTAATGGAACACTGTCTTCTGCAAACTATTTTTAACTTCTGTAATTATTCAGAGTATATAAGACCGACCATTTTTTTTTTTTTTCAGATTACATTAGTAGTCTATTTTTTAACGCTGATTTTGAATGTTCAGCCTTTTTTTCCTAGTCTCAGCAGTTCATAATGTATTTCATATTTCATATTTTATTTTTCATGTAATCTGATTGTGTTCTGTCTGTTCGCATTAGTTGGTCTACTGATTGAGAAGTTGTGTAGTCAGTGGTTTTCTAGACCTCATGCAGTGATCAGCAGACTTTTTGACCAGACTGCAGTCCTTTAGAGGTCTACATTAGATTATAAAAAATATTGTTGCTTCTTGTACGAGTGGGATAGCCGTTATTGAAAGATATAAATTATGTAGTTTTCTTCGGAACTGGAAGATTAGTAGTCGTTCGGGAAAGTTTGTGAATATTTTTTGTGCAACAACAGAGCAGATAACAAGAGAACCTTGATTGAGAACTTATTATAAGCGTACCAAAATCTCGATCGCAATATGTCTGTAAATATACACTTCATTCCCATGTAGACTTTTTCTCCACATAACCATGAACACGTTAGTGGTGTACGTCCACTCGTGAGCAGCACAGTTTGTATAGTCAGCTTCCTCCCCGCACCGGGTCGAAAACACCTGAAGTTGAATCCTGTCAGTGACTCCAGGAATTTTTATAGGTCTTTTTCACAACGCGACTGAGTTAGTCGGTCTCTAGCGAGGGTAACATTGTTTTTTTCTCCTGGAAACTCGGATTTTCTGTCCAGCAAATCGAACAGAGGGCGCACGCAATTTACAAACATATTATATACGCGCAATATGACCTAAGTTGCTGATGCGCCTAAAACCCCACACAACGACAACAACAGCTGTGTTACATTTTATTAAGGTATTGCTTCCCATGAAGAAACGTTACTTGAGAAGAAGGTGGAAGCCCAGTGTGTTCGCAGACTATTGCTAGATATTGATCAGGATCTCCTGATCATTACAAAAGAAACGGCCAACTAAAAAAACTATACACCTTTACCCGTTTATTGCAATACTTGTTAAAAATTCATAAAAATTTCCAATAAGCCTAACCTGTATTCCTCTATAAATCTGTGGATGCTATGCAATATCTGACTTCCAATTTAAATTTAGCTCATCAAAATTCATGAGATTTACCATATTTTAGGAGTTAAAAGAAAATAAAAACTTAAAAATTTTTGTTCAGTATAAACAAAGATAATCAAAATTTATTGATATTTCATTATATCATCTTTTCGAAAAGTCTAAATTTGACGTCCGCAATCTCTCCAAAATATGAAATAAAATAAAATATAATAATACAAATAAAAAAGCACGGTTTCATGGGGGTAAAAAAAAAAAAAAACCACTAAAATTATTAAAATTAAGAGTAAGTGAAAGCTGAAACGCGAATATACATTTCCGTTAGCGTGGGGGGGGGGAGACCCACGTTTCTGATATTGGTAAATCGATATACATTTCATTACAAGAGCACAAGGAGGTTTAAAGTTTATTCAAGGATGTTAAATTGTACCTTAACTTGCTGAATCTGCACCAGACAAAATAAGAGTGAGTTCATTGGGTTGGTTTAAATTAGTTCCTGTGGTCTTAAGAGGTCAGTGTATCACGACTGTAAACTACGTGTTCGAACACCGACATGAGAGAAAGAATTCTTGGAATACTTAGCAGGCCATAATGCTGTGCGTTGTAAACACTGCTATCAGTGTATACGAAATGAGCCTTGTGGACACTATTGATGTAGGCTACAAGAAATATTTTCTTTACTGACGAACTGTAGAGGACTCAAATCATAGTCATTATCGAATATGCTGTACGATAATACGATAATAATGTATGATAGTTTCATTGAATATGCTGTACTGGGACGTTTTTCAACTGTTCTTGTTGATTCCAGTATTTCAATTAGCCAAAATTGCTTATCCGCATGTAGAGTACCAAATACAGTTTGCAGATTTCTTGTACTTTAAGATACTTGTAAAGGTGGAATAAAACGGATGGGAAAACGTAGTAATATATTAACTGGGCAATCATGTTCAATATAAGAAACTGAAGGAAATCCAAATAAAAATGTCTTTAATTCATTTAGAGCTAGAGAACTGTATAATTTACTTAAGTGTCAAACACCAGAACATCTGAAATTAACTCCAAGGCACATTATCTGAATAGGTACCAAATGTTAATGTTGGGTTTTAGGCACATCATCAACTTAGATCATATTACACCATATATATTGTCTTACAGACAATATATATGGTGTAATATGGTCTAAGTCGATGATGATATTGCGTGTGTTCTATGCGTCTTCGATTTGCCTGTTTGCTGGACGAAAAACCCGATTTTTCCGGAGTGGGGGGAACTATGCTATCCTTGTCTTAGACCGACTGGCTCAGCCACGTTGTGAAAAAGGCCCTTAAAAATTCCTAGCGTCATTAATGGGATTCAAACTCAGGTCTTTTCCACCGGAGTGGGGAGGACGGTGATTATATCAACTGTGTATAGCTCGTGAGGGCATGAACTAAATGAACTAACTCGGAAAAAATACTTTCTTTCTGACTTTCCTTCTTTCTTTGCATGAAGACGAAAACATCAAAAAAAAAAAAAAGAAAAAAAAAAGTCAATCATTGAAATTAGATTTGTCTTCAATTTCCAAAGTTCCAGTTATGTCTAGGAAAGAAAGTGGTGTGCTGTAGTATAGCGTACCTCAGTTAGGAGAGAAACAGTAGGTGACTTAAGCTCTCTCTCTCTCTCTCTTACTTGCTATATGGAGTGGATGGGTCTATCGAATGACCCTGAACCGCCTACTGATTGTCTCTTTCCTATAATGATGATACAGTGCATATCGCACTAATTAGGACGTTTGAAATTTGAAATAAAATTTAAAATAGCTTGAAGTAACATGGTTCTTGACATCTGCAGTATATTTATAGTGTTGTCAATATCATGCCTGCGATACCATGCATATGAAGCTATTTTTGACACTCAAACAGAAAAATAACATTTTACGGTAGTTTCGAATACCTAACCAAAAAATTCTAATGCACATTTTTCACCACTACCTCACATTTTAATCATTTTGATCAAATCCTCAAATCAAATTGAGGATTTGACCTTCCTATTATCATTATTAACACATGCGCGAGGTGCATGTACACGCGCTTTGAGTGACGTGGATCAAGCTCGCTTAACTGCTAAATACGGTGGTGTGTCTTGTATTCTCTATCTCGTGAACTCCTTGTTTTTATTTTCTTCTAAAATGAGTATTTATTCTTGAGAATAATGAATAGTCTGGAAAACAGCACCATCAAATGTTTTTAATCCACTCTAAAGCTCAGTCAGGCATTTTGCCTGGCTGAGCTTTAGAGTTGAGTAGATTTGTGTGTGATTTGTGATTTATTCTCAAGAATAAATACAGATTCTAGAAGAAAATAAAAACAAGTTCATGGATGATAGAGATCACAATGCAGTGCTCAAGCATCCCTGGCAAACGCGTCCATGGAAACAAATTACAGAAGGTTAGCTTTGGATGGCTCTCATATATAGGATTCAACTTTGTCGGAAGTGCATATTGATTTTTGACAAAGACTGATTAAAGCACACAATTATAAAATCGATATGATATTAAGAATAATCGTACCTGTTTTAAATATTAGATGGATGACCAGGATCTGCTTTAAACTAAGGCAGTCTAAAGATTACATAACTTAAGGGGGAAAGTTGTAATTCATAATGAGTCAATCAGTACCATAAGATGGCCTAATATTGCACAAGAAGTGAACTGTAAACAAGGAAGTATCTGCTTCTTTTTCCTCCCAGGGACCTAATTAAGATTTTTTGTCACCTATGGCTAAATATCAGAAATGTGTCTTTCATTTTCATTAATTTTTATTAAATTATTATTTTAATAAAATTAATTAATATAATACTGTTTAATTAATTCGTTAATTATAATATTATTAGTATTAGCATTGACCTGGGGTGGTTCTTGCTGTAGGTGTATCAGGAGCTTAGGCCATATCGCTCTGTTTATGTCTGTAAGTTGCGTATGTTCTGTGGTCGATTTACTGTTTGCTGAACGAAAAAAAACCCTAATTCTCTGGAGAAAAAAACCATGCTACTCTCGACTGCAACCGACTGAGTCAGCCACATTGTGAAACAGACCCATAAAAATTCGTTGCGTCATGGGATTTGAATTCAGATCTTTTCTACCCGGTGTATCCACGAGGACAACGTGTCTAGATGTACACATTGGTATTCCTCAGGATTTAATATATTCAATATATATTCCTCAAGATTGGAATTTCTCATAACAACGCACTAGCACTCTATATATAATTAAATTGCGAAATAAGATAATAATTATTAAATTATTATAGAAAAGTGTATAGTTTTTATAGTAATTTTTAGATAACAGAGATTGTTGTCATATTATCACTTATTCAAAATCACTTATTCAAACAAAATCTCACTTATTCTTTATCACTTAATCACTTATTCTTTGATTGATCAAAATCATTTATTCTTTGATTGATCAAAATCATTTATTCTTTAATTGATCAAAATCATTTATCCTGAGGCTTTTCTTTAACTCCGTTTGGCGTCATGGTGACTCGGTGCCTATGACCAATGCCACATTTGCAATACCTTGAGTTACACCTCTGGTCCCGCCATCATTAGGTTAAGGTGAATAATTACCATTATGAAAAGTGTAATGATCTTACAAGAAATGCAATTTGAATTCTATATAAGTCCTATTTTATGATAAATGCTAGATAACACATTTCTTTAAAAAGTAATGAAATTTACGAAAATTCCCACTACCTACATAGCTGAGATGCTGATGCGCCTAAAATCCAGTAACAACAACAACAACCGGAGAAGTTCCAAAATTCGAGGAATTGAAGCACATTATTACCGAATGATAGTAACTCCATTCGTTTTGATGTTTGATGCGTAATTGGGCATTCAATAAAAATCTCTAAAATCTAAAAATCTCTATGTAACAAGTTGCGACGTTGTGAACTAGATATTAGAGAAGTTGCCCTCGCGGTTAGCAGTTATCCCTGCACCGGATGGAAAAGACCTGCATTCGAATCCCACCAGCAAAGGGATGAATTTTTATGGGCCTTTCTGACAACGTGGCTGAGTTAATCGGCCTCAGGCGAGGGTAACGTGTTTTTTTCTCCCGGAAAGAGGTTTCTTGTCCAGCAAACAGGCATATCGACCTAAGAACACACGCAGATTACAGAGAAGGATACTTACGGCTCAGTATGGACTAAGTCGCTGATGCGCCTAAAATCCTACAACAACAACTGGGGATGTTCCAAAATCCCGGGAGTTGAAGCACATAATTACCGAATTATAGTGCCTCCATTCTTTTTGATGTTTAATGCGAAATTAGCATTCAATAAAAATCTATAGGAAATTTTAAAGGACAGACTGTTAGATGACATCTCCAAATTTGAAAACAGCAATGCATTTTCGAAAGGAAATGAGAAAGGCTGAGATACCAGCTGAGACTGTTTCTCAGTGATCACTTCTAGATTATAAAGATAATTGAGCTCAATTTTTCTTTCAGTTTCTCACTTACAGTGATATACCGAAGCACTTTCGTTGGCCTTAATCAGTAAAACCATCACATCGTAGTCTTTACCCAGTTTCATGTTTCTGATATGCTGAAAGCCGCTTGTGTTAATTCACACATCTCTCTCTCTCTCTCTCTAACTCTAAATGTACACGTGGAGGGACTAGCACCCCTCCTCCAGTTTATCCTTCATCATTATTCGATGTGTGAACAGACGCCGACAAAGTGTGTGCGACAACGGGCGGGCTGGCTTTCTGGGCGTGAAGCGAAGCTGTCAAGGCAGGCTACTCTGAGATTTATTTCGAAGCGGCTACGTACAAAACTCTTAAGTTATCGGCAGTGTGCACCGATCATCTCCCCCCCCCCCATCCAACTCTCGGTTTGGCGCATCAGAAGACTGCAGTTGAACTATTGTTGGTATAACCCGTGACCCCTAGCAACAGGGGTTAACAGTCAATGCCCGTGTAGAGAGTGTGCTGAAAACACGTGGAACTGGAAAAACTCTAATCCAGAGAAGTTTCCCCCCCTACACCCCCACCTCTGACATCGCATGTTCAGCACCGCACGACGTCTGAAATACGCTGTAAGATACGCGGCGCCGATTCGACGTCGCAGTGAGTGGTCTGAACTTGGCGGTGGTTAGCGGCGAGTGGCCTTTGTTTAGTTTACCCCAGTAAAACAGTTACGCACTTCGTATATGTGAGTACGAACATAGTTATCATCAACCTGGCCCGCATGAGGGCTTTTGTGAATAAAGACCATTTGGAATAGCGACAAACTAAGGCGAGGGTCAAGACCGACGAACATTATATCAGCCCGGCGTTATCTCTGAAGGTATACACTCAGCAGTGGTTTCGGATAAGCACATACTTACCAGTGATGTCCTGCGGATATCCACGGACAGTGATCTACAGGTTCTGAGATAGCTAGTAAAGGGCACCCCACACTGGGTACAACTCCGACTCATGGAGAGTTGTAAACATTTTATTTTAATTCTCGGCATTTAAATGATTCGCAAAGTTTGGAGTTGTGAACTAAGACAGAGCCATTCTTTTGCAATGAGGTAATAGAGAACATCTATATAACAGTACTGTGTAGTGATGCGCTGCTTAGCTCTGGCATTCAAAAGGCAAATCACTTCAAAATATGGATTCATAAAATTGGGGATGCGCCTGTTGCCGCCTTATCAGTGAAGTATGATTGCAATCCTAATATCCCAGAAAAGAATATTCAAATTTGGATTCTGTAGATCAGTAGTCAACAGAAATCGTCCAATGGATCACTTTTGAAAACAGATATTTTTCAGGCCTCATAAGAAAGGAAAAATCTTGATTAGCCAGTACAACAAAGTTTATTTAATGTTAAATTTGTTTTTCTTTGAATTGCCTTAATTTATTCTGTTGGTTTACAGAATTAAACTCTATTAAAGCGCCTCCATATCCATCCTTGGTGAATTTTATTTCTGGGAAAAGTGTCAAATAATTGGACGTAATTTCGTCCAATGTAGCATTGGACGAAATAGAGCATTACATTATAAATCAGTAACATTCTCTTGTACTACAATTGTGCAGTTTATTTCGCCTGTATTAGGATCGAACGGTAACACTAAAATTTTAAATGTCTTGTCTGATATATCTTCAAATCTGGCTTTGAAAGCTTGAGCTTTAATCTGATCTATTTGCTGTTTTACAAAATATTTATTCCCAGCTAATCACAAAACTTTTTTATCTTTGATAAATGTGTCAGATAACATTTCTTAGGTTGACTTTCCCTTGAATGACTTTACTACCTATATGACTCCGTTCTCTGTTTATCACTTACAAAGTTGTCTGGGTTGTCTACCAGGAAAGAAGATACCAACATTGTTGTTTCATGTATTTTCTTTATCTTATGAACTCCTCTAACCATGTGGTCGTCACGGAGTATAAACAAAAAATAAATTTTATTTATTTTAAAAAGCAAGTTTGGATCAAATAGTTCTGTAACAGAATTGATGTGATCTTTGCATTATATCAATGAAAATCTAAAGAGTTTTTCTCTGCTTAACCATTTTAGTGGTATAGTATTTAGGATCAGGCACCACCGGTGGTTTCGCACATCTCCGCCGTAGGTACTCTGTGATGGAATGCAGAACAACTGCAAAAGCCAGGAAAAAGTGTCGTGTCTGGTTTATATAGTATTGTGTTTTGTTCTGTTGTTATGTCTCTGGATGCTTGGTCGCAGGGCTCCTAGCGGGCCTCTATGTTGCCCGCCACCGCCACTGGGAGGTGAGCCAGGCAATCCCTTAGTGGCTTCCATCAGGCGGAAAGAGGAAGTGGGGAAGGGGATTAAAAGTTACCACGCTAGGTAGCGTGATATCGGTCGTCATATGGCTATGCCCATGTTAGATTTCCATTGTCAGAGTTGGTATTTGTTGGTGGTCTTCTAGAGGCTGACGTCCAGTTGTAAGGTCCCGTCTAAGTGGGTCGTGGTGGTATTCTTGGAGGATGATGCCTGCGTCTCAGGAAGAGTTCCTGATAATTTTTTTTTGAAGGCCATGTAGCTTTCCTCTGTATCGAGCAGGAATTGTTCCTGATTCTTTTGGGAGGTATAGTAGTTTTGTGATCAGATGACACCTAAGATTCTCGTAAATTTCACAGTTATACATAATGTGTTCCCAGGTTTCTGGGAGTCCACAGTGACAGAGTGGATCTTCAATGATTCCTAGTTCTGCGAGTTTGCTGTTGTTGGATCCGTGGCCGGTTAGTAGAAATGTGGCGTAAAGGCTTTGGGATAATCAGGGTGGTGCTTAAGAGTAGATTCTGTCTATGGTCGGGATGAATTTCCGCAGGCGGTTGGTAAGGCAGCGTTTTTCTGATTTTGTGTTGTTCGCTAGGTCTGTGGTGAATCCTAAGATGGAGATGGATTTCCCTTTCGATAGATTGTAAAGTATTCCGCAGCGAACTACCGCAAGGTCCAGTGGGAGTACGTCCTGCAAGGACCTGTAGAGTGTGCGTGCTAACCGTACAGCATGCTCTGGTTATGGTAAGTAAAATGGCTCGTTGAATTGTATCAAGTTTTCTTCTGTTAACTACATTGACAGCTTTATGTAGCCAGATTCCAGAGGAATAGGTTATCGCTTGTAAAAATATTGCCTAAGAATGCAAGTTTTCGGTGCTTCAGACCCCAGTCGCGCCTTGCAGCACGTGCTATCAAGGCCGTGTAGTTGCGAATTTTCTTCTGTTTATATTCAAGATGTGGTGTAAATAAGAGATTTTTATCCAATATTATGCCCAGGTATTTTAGTTGAGTGTTTAGTTTTATGGTTGTTCCTTGTACTTTAATCTGAGGTGGTGGTGCAGTATTGAGGATCTGCAGGATCTCCTGAGCAAAACTGAGTTAGTCTTCGTGGGAGAAATACGCAGGTGGTTCCACGTTACCCAATCCTGGAGGAGGTTGAAAGTTCTGTTTGCCTTAGTTTCCAAGGTTGCTCTATTATCAGCAGAGAGGTAGAGGATCAGGTCATCCGCGTAGGCCTGGTCGTGTACTTCCTGAAGATCCATACAAAGGAATTCATCTAAGACGATATTCCACAGCATCGGACCCAGGACGTATACGAATTCTCTAGCATTCTGATTGGTTTCTCTGTTTTACAGGATGAAAATAAAACTAGAGTTTAATAACTTCGCCAGGGTGTGAAACGAAGAAATCCATACAATTTCCATTTTGAAGGGAAGTATTTCTCAACTTGGGCCTGTGATGAGAATCAGATTCAGCCTTTCTCCACACGGTGTGAGAGTACGGACACACACACACACACACACACACACACACACACACACACACACACACACACACACACACACACAGTTTTCAAAAGTAGGGTGAAAAAATTAAATAAAATAAGATTTAAATGATACATAAAGCCCTTTTTTTCTAACCCCGCCAGGTCTGTGAATTTTTTTTCATCGATATTTTCATTAAAAAATAAATAAATAAAATTCTGTTTATACTCCGGCCGGTCACATAGGGTCAGAAGAGTTTATAAGATAAGAGGAACAGAATAATATTATCGTATTTAGTGGTCACGTGGTTTCGAACCATGGTCACCCCAAAAAGCGTGTACTGTTGAATTGTACGCTGGGCACTCTGTTACATCATGCCGTGCTGCACACTTTCACAATAAACTGGGGGAACTATTTGGTCCTACTGTACGCTTATTTAATAGGTTATGGGTTATGTTAATAAAATAATGCTTACACGACGTGATTGCCTTATCGTTATGTGAAGACCCACGATTTAGAGAAAGGGACATAGCTATCTGAATGATTCATTAAGGAGTTCGCCCATTCTTCAAATAAATTTTCATCCACCGTTTTTCCTTCGTTCAGGTGGAGAAAAATAGGCTTTCGCAACCTTCAATCAAAGTTGAAATATCTTAGGAAAATCCCTATATTTATTGCCGATTATGATTCCTCAACGTTTACTCAATTCATGAATAGCCAAACAAATAGAACAAACAGAAATTTGGGGTGTTGTCTCCAGAACCCTTCTCTAACTCCTTGATTCTTTTCCAAAGGGAGCAGTTAGACTAGTGTGTTACAAAGATTCTCACTCTCTGTCTCAGGCGCCTCCGTAGCCAGGTGGGAAGGAGCAGCAGTGCATAGCACACGCTTCTTGATTAGACCAGGGTTCGAGCCCGTCACCACCAAATACCCAGGATGCGGAAAGGTCAGGGAATGACCACCGCATATCCCGGAGCAATATGGCCTTAGTTGCTAATGCTCCTAAAAAAAAAAAAAAAAAAAAACCCAACTCTCTGTCTCATATACGTTCAGATTTTTCCGCTTGCCTTTTCTGTAGATACTTCCAAGGGCAGTTCTTTTGATCTGGCGCCTGTAATTCCAACGCGCTCTTTTAAACCAACCCGAACACGTACTTCAGCCAGTCAGCATCCAGTAATTGTACAGCTCAAAACTCACAGTTCATGGTTACGTGTGTATTAAGCGCCAAAGAAACCAAGACTATGAGGCGTCAATATATAAAGTCAACAAGATGTGTATTTTTCGATAGTTTTCCCGTTTGCTGAACGAAAAACCCAAGATTCCGGGGAAAAAAAAACAACAACATAGACTTTGTCACAGTAGGGCTGAGTTAGTGGAGCTCTCTCACCTGAGCTCCACTAACTCAGCCCTATTGTGACAAAGTCCATAAAAATGTCTCGCGTCATTGACAGGTACTCGAACCCGGGCCTCTTCCGGGCGGTGTGGGAAGAGGGTGATTAAATTCATTGTGCAATTCGCGAAGGCTAGACTCCCACCACTAACTTTTTTTTATTTATGGCTTCTACTTCTATTTTTTGGAATTCCCTTCTTCATATGTATTTCCCGAAAACTGCAACCTACAGAAATTCAAGTCTGATGTCAGTAAGTATCTTCTGCCTTCTCAGTCTTCAAGCCATGCATGATACTAAGTACTATAGGTTCTAATAGTTTCGGGTTTGGAGTTTTCATGAAAAAATAATAATAATAAATAATTATATATATATTTATTTATTTAATATTAATACAAATTATATATACACTCTCAGTGATCACTTCATTCTGACCACCCGATCCGTAATGGATTATTCTGCATAGCTCGCAGTATAAAAAGCCAAACAGCTTCATACGCTAGGGCAGATGTAATTTGCATCTGGTCGTGCAAGATATAGTAGCAGTTATGGGACATAGTAAAGATATCACGGAGTTTCAAAAGGGGCCTGATTGTGGGAGCTCGTGCTTCGGGTGCTTCCATATCTGAAACGACACGTCTTGTCGGTTTCTCACAGCTCATTGTGTACAAAGAATTATACAAAGGTGTACAAAGAATTGTGTCGAACGGATCAAACCACCTCTCGCCAACAGAACTATAAAGGATTACCCAAGGTGGATATTCGTGTGAAGGGTGCAGCGCATTGTGTGACAGTTGACATTGCAATAAAATATGGGGAATGCAAGAACAATATCCCAAAAACGGTACGCTGCACCCTCAGACGTATGGGGTTCTACAGCAGAAGACCAAGAGACACCCTCTCCTAACCGGTGATCATAATCAACGGCGAATGTTGTAGCGTCAACAAATCGCTGGTTGGACACTGGAGGACTGGAAACGAGGATACCGGTAGGTTGAGTCCAAATACCTTGTTCAACATGCTGACGGGTGTCTTCGTGTGTGGCGCAAACAACACGAGTCCGTGGACCCATCGTGTATAGTGCCCTCTATCTAGGCAGGTGGCGATGATTGCTTAATATGGGGCATGTTTAGTTAGCAATTACTAGGACTCCTGGTACGTATGGACCAATATTTCACCTGTGAAGTCTACCGGCAGCTCTTAGGAGACTATATGCAACCTGCCATGTTGATGCTCCTAAAATCCTATCACAACACAACAACTGATTGGCTTTACCAAGTAGTGCCACCACAAGTACACGAAGAGGTTGTCCTTGAGGGCTGGAAGTGTCTACATAATAAAAACAAATAAATAACAAACTAAGGTATCACCATATGCATATTTAAAAAAGTATCACTGTAGCTCTGAATAAAAATATATATGAAATTCTCATTGCAGAGTACATTTCGGCACTTTTTTAAAAGTATACAAATTGTAAGCAAATACTGCTGCATCATTTCTCTGAAAGGATGGAGAGAGATGCAGGAAAAACGAATATACACTGGTGTTCAAAGAAAATGCATCACTCCTTAAAATTGTAATTGTCGTCCGAATAACGTAATTATATATGGCAATATTTTTTACAGATTGCGTCGGATAAGATTGATACGCATACGTGATAACATAATATTGCATCAGCTGTTGCTTTCAGCTATATAAGCACGCTCTGCAAGAGTTGCAGTCATTCCTTGCTTGTGTTAGGATGGCGAGTTACGTGCAGTTGACGCCACGAAGAAAGAGTGCTGTTGTTGATTTACGTGAGGAAGGATGTTCTTCCCGTCATATTGCTTATAGAGTGTCTTGTAATCAGTCGACAGTGAGTAGATTTCTTTCCAAACTCAAGAATACTGGTTCTGCTGATAGAAAAAAAAGGAATTGGACGCAAACGAGTCTCTATGCAAAAACAGGACCGCATTTTGAAGCGCTTATGCCTTAAAAACCGTAAAGCTTCTTCGTCTGAGCTGAAAAGAGAATTGGAAGAACATACAGGAGTGGTAGCAAGTGCGGTAACAGTCAGAAGACACCTCTTCAAAAATGGACTTGTAGCCGTTGTCCTAAGGAGAAGCCCCTCCTCCCACAAAAAATGAAAAAGGCCCGATTAATTTGGTGTAAGGAGCATGTCAAATGTACCCCCCCCCGAGCAGTTATTTTCTCGAATGAGAAGAAATGCACCTACATGGCTCTGATGGGAGACAAACGATTCGCCGTAGACGTGATGAGGAACTCCATCCAGATTGTATGGTGTCTACAGTGAAATTCCCTACCAGCCAAATGATATGGGGGTGTATTTCGTATCGCGGAGTAGGTCACCTGCAGTTTATAAAAGGTTCCGTAAATGCCAATGGATACCTGGCTATATTGGAAGGCAAATTGCTGCCAATAGAGACCATTTCAACCTGCCAAGTAACCGTATCTTTCATGATGACTTTGCTCCTTGTCATCGGGCGAAAAGTGTAAGTAGGCACTTCTGTAGTTACTTTAGCTTCATTTCTGCATTAGAAGGTTGAAATGTGCTTCCAGAAGCTCGGAGTTGTTTCTAATTTTGAAGTTAGTATATTCCTCTTCACAGGTAAGGAACAAGAATTGTCATGCAGGAATACATGCAAGTCGTGAAATTGTAAACAAAGTTTCTGATAATGGGGATGATATCTGTTATTCAGTTATCCTTAATGTTTTTAATTGAAGTAAAATTTAGATGTTAAAGAGGTTAATGGTGTGTTAAAAAAAAAGCAGTCACTTTATAATAATGAGTGTTGTCCGCTGAGGTTAATTACTTCAAAATTCATTCTTAAAAAAAAAAAAAAAAATCGCTTCCAGTTAGTGTCATTATTTTCTTGTCAAAACCACAAGTCATCTCAGGTTACCAACCCAGTAAAGTTTGTTGTCCAATAAAAATTATTATTTTAAATAGTGCTTTCTCTCTTTCTCAACCCCCCCCCCCCGTTGTTGGGACAATTTCTTTTCTTCTTATATTTATAAGCAAGCCGATACTGGTAGACACGTGCAATTTGCAGATACTATAACCCCAATCCTCGTAGTCTGAGTTGCCTTGTTAACACAACCCAACCCACCTATTCACAGCAAAACTTAAATTATCCAATAAACTGAACGGGAGCTGTGAATAGAGATCCATTTCCAAAGTGGCTGCTAAGGCACGATAACACATTAACTGTGGGGACAAGAAAGAAAAAAAGTGACAGAGAGAGATACTATCTGTCTATCTCCCTTTGACCACTCTCTCGACGTTCTAACAGCACAGGAAGAAAAGGGTGTGTACTCCAGTGGAACAAAACAGGGGAACATAGCTAAGCTGTACGTTTAAATAGAACTTCGTATGCCAGGAACTTGGATAATAGGAATAGTCTTTCTAAGCAGGTATTATTACAGACTACTCTGAATGTTGTGGGCGTCTCTCTGTCTCTTTCTCCACCTAATCAAATACCATGGAAGCACATGCAGTAATGGTGTAGGAAACATCATTTCCATATAGCCTTATTCAAGTCTCTAGATTTGAGATGTTGAACCATTTAGGAATAAAATACTGTCCTTAATAAATATTACAGTGGCCGCACCTTGTTAAAAATAGAAAGAAAAACGGCTGTAAACTGAGGATATGCTTAACAGTTCAAATCTAATTATGCTTTCCCCCCTAATTAACAGATACGTTTTGACCATGTATTTCCATAAAGTGGTATTCAGAAATACAGATTTACCATAAGAGCACTTTCTGAATGCCTTACTGATATTCAGCTCATATGCATGAAAAATTAGCGAAAAACTTCCAAGCAATGCATATCAAACACATTCAGACTTATATGTCAGCTTTAGAAAAAGAATGATGAAGGAAACTACTGAAGAATTTCTTTGATGTCTTGTCACTGTAGGACAATAACAATACCGGGATACGAATTTGGGTGTGTGGGGGGGGGGGGGGTAATTCTTTCTCTACTCTTTCCGGGGTATTATTTAATTCAAAGTCAGACATCTCTGAACTCTACCGTCTACCGAACTATTTTCCTACAAAGATAAAAATCATTTTCGTTGTTTCAGAAGAATGAATTTTTCGTTATAAATCTCGGTTCCCTTGTCTTTAAACCTTAATCTGCGTTGTAGAATATGAGAAACTTTTTCCCGAAAAGAAGAAACTGTGCAGTTGAAACGATTTTCTTTGAAAAACCTCTAAGCCAAATATTTCCTTATCTCTTTCCCAGATCAGGGTCGGTACTTAGGTAAGACGGTGCAGCGACCACATTCAGTGGCGGACAAAAAAATGCATCGCCTTAAAAAAAAGTAACATTTGTAGTTTTTTTTTTTTTTTTGGTAGTTGTTGGCGCATAGGCTTCTGTGGCCATAATGCACCTCCCAAGGATTTTTGCAGTACTTTGATCCAAGCCGGGAATCGAACCCGTGACCTTTGGGTTGCCAGGCAGGCACTTTACCCACCCGGCTAGCCCGGTCGGAAACACTTGTAGTTGGTTTGTTGGTTTTTTTTTTAGGAGCATTAGCAACTAAGGCCATATTGCTCCGGGATATGCGGTGGTCATTCCTTGACCTTTCCGCATCCTCCGTATTTGGTGGTGACGGGCTCGAACCCCGGTCTAATCAAGAAGCGTGTGCTGCGCACTGCTGCTCCTTCCCACCTGGCTACGGAGGCGCCTGCATTTGTAGTGAAACGTATAAGATATTGTTTGATTACAGTCATTTTGTTTGTCACAAAGCAAAGATGTTGCTTCAGGTAACGCTTCTATTGCATCAGACAGTTTTTTTTTTTTTTTTTTTTTTGGGAGCATTAGCAACTAAGGCCATATTGCTCCAAGATATGCGGTGGTCATTCCCTGACCTTTCCGCATCATCCGTATTTGGTGGTGACGGGCTCGAACCCCGGTCTAATCAAGAAGCGTGTGCTACGCACTGTTGCTCCTTCCCACCTGGCTACGGAGGCGCCCATCAGACAGTAATTGCAAGATATTGCATCAGACAGTAATTGCAAGATATTGCATCAGACAGTAATTGCAAGATATTGCATCAGACAGTAATTGCAAGATATTGCATCAGACGGTAATTGCAAGATATTGCACCAGCCGTTTCTATAAATACGGTGTTGGAAGGGTATACACGCTCATTAGTATCCTGTTTTGCGAAGGTGTAATCATGACTCCATATATTCAATTGACACCAAGAAAAAAAAGTGTAGCTGTTGCTCTGTCCCAGAAAGGGCTTTCTACGCGTGCTATCGCTGATAAAATAGGCTGCCACCAGTCAACAGTATCCCAGGTGATGGAATTAAAGCGTGAAACCGGTGATGCGAAGAGAAGACCTGGATCAGGCTGTAAGAGAGTGACTACGCCTTCCCAAGATCGATATTTGTTAGCCTTTGTTGACCTAACAAATGAGGAAAAAGCGGCTTGCTTGGGCTTAAACGCATGTTTCATGGACAAAACAGCAATGGGACACCGTCATCTTTGATGACAAATCGAAATTCAACCTGCATGGCTCGGATGCGAAGCGGTATGTCAGAAGACGAAAATCGGAGGCATGCCATCCTGACTGCATAACACCGACTGTAAAGTTCCCAGCCGTTCAGATGGTTTGGGGATGCATAACAAACAAAGGGGTGGGGCGAATTAAGTTTATAAACGGAACGGTGAATTCAGAAACCTACACTGCTATCTTGGAGGACTGCCTGAGACCCGTTATTAGCGATCACCACACAGACGTCCAAAGCTGCATTTTTCAACAGGACTCAGCACTTTGCCACACAGCAAAATTGGTAAGTTTTATGCAATTTAGATTTAATGATAAGTTTGTCTTCTTGTCTCACAAGGTTTAAAACATACTTACACCAATGTTTTCCCTCGAGTTTCTCAATTAAGGTGCAGTCATACCTCAGAAACGCTGGCATTACAGTGTTGGAAAGGCACGGCAACAGTGCAGATTTGAATCCTATTGAAAATTACTGGTACATAATGTCGTCTAAAATTGCTCAGAAGAAGCCAACAAGTAAGATTCAGCTGCAGGAGAGCATTGTAGGGGTGCGTTACCACGAAATTGGGCAACCGTG
The DNA here is from genome assembly GCF_048544385.1 of Mastigoproctus giganteus. NCBI lineage: Eukaryota > Metazoa > Arthropoda > Arachnida > Uropygi > Thelyphonidae > Mastigoproctus > Mastigoproctus giganteus. Next base: position 44,208,818 of record NC_143577.1, read on the forward strand.
TATCTAGAAGTTGATTAACTCTATGCTAGATCGTTGCAAGGCTGTAACTGCAGCTCGAAGAGGAACAACAAAATATTGAGGACTTATTTTGCTGATTTACAGTACATAATACTATTACGTTAACTTGTCATTTCCGTTTGTACACGTAAATGCAATAAAATGTACGTTTGGTTGTCATGATTGCCATTTGCATGATTTCTCATATTTTCCATTAATAACGCATTTTACCCTTTGGGAAGATATTTATGGCAATTAGGTATATCAGGTGGAGTCTTTTTATTGCATTTCATTCACAGAGATATATATCCCATCTAACAAATGCATTTCGAACATTTCTGCAACACATTCTTTGCAAAATTCACAAGTGATGTAGTTTTTTTGTCCGCGCTGTATATTGACTGAAATGTCTTTACATGAGTGAAGACATTAAAGTTTATTTCATATATTTCTTTTTATGTTTTGTATTTTTGGTCCATACTCGTATCCGAGGGTGCTGTCGAGCCAGTAATTAAAATAATAATTTAAACAAGAAAAATTATTGCATGGTCACGAAAAAAAATTATGTTCTGACACTCCAAAGAGAATCCTCAACCAGAAACTTCGATTTTCGCTATTTATTACTATCAAAACCCTAGCATTTTAACGTACTTTCCAAAAAAAGGGAAACGGTCTTGAGTAGTGCATTTGTAAATTGTGTTTGCAATGCTGAAAGGCTGCAACAGCAGGTCATGGGGTTTTGTCAATGATATACAGGAATTTTGCTAGCAAGGAAAGGGAGGTGATTATCCCTTTGTACAAGGCAATGGTCAGGTCACGCCTTGAGTACTGCGTACAGGTCTGGAGGCCTCATTTTAGAAAGGATGTAGATTTGCTTGAGCGTGTACAGAGAAGGGCAAAAAGATTGGTGAGGGGAATGAAGGGATCCTCTTACCAAGAGAGGCTTAAATTCTGCAAATTGCAGCGGCTGGAGACTAGACACCTGCGAGGTAATCTGATTGAGGTGTATAAGGCCTTGAATGGGTTGAGCACGCTGAATTCTGATGGGATTCTTCCACTTGCTCAGATTATGAACCTAAGGGGCATAAATTCAAATTGAGGAAAGACAGTTGTAGAATAGATGTGCGGAAATTTGCCTTTAGCCAGCGGGTAGTTAATTGCTGGAACAAACTTCCATCTGTCGTTGTGGAAGTTTATAGCTTAAATAAATTCAAGGAGGAACTGGAAAAACATTTAGAGGGAATGTTTGTATGAATTTTTTTTTTTTGGCTAATGCTACATAAGCTCATACGCTTGCTTTATTGCATTACATGCTTCTATTACTATTTCCAGGATATTTTTATGGTAGTATTTTTATTTTAATACTATCTTTGAAACAAAACAAGACTATCGCCACTAATATCTGAATTATGAATACCCAATCTGTAATGGACTATGCTGCAGAGCTCGCAGTATAAAAAGCCGAATAGCTTCGTACGCTAGAACAGCGGTAATTTTCGTCTGGTCGTGCAAGTCAGTGATAAAGTAATAGTTACGGGACATAGTAAAGATATCACGGAGTTGTTGTTGTTTTGGTTTTTAGGAGCATTAGCAACTAAGGCCATATTTCTCCGGAATATGCGGTGGTCATTCCCTGACCTTTCCGCATCTTCCGTATTTGGTGGTGACGGGCTCGAACCCTGGTCTAATCAAGAAGCATGTGATACGCACTACTGCTCCTTCCCACCTGGCTACGTAGCGCCCATATCACGGAGTTATAAAAGGGCATGATTGTGAGAGCTCCTGCAGATCTTGTCGGTTGCACATGGGCCACTGTGGTTAATGTGCACAATGAATTGTGTCGAACAGGTCAAACCACCTCCGCCGACAGAACTGTAACGGATTACGCAAGGTGGATGTTCGTCCCAAGGGTGCAGTGTGTAGTGCGGACTCAATGGTGACAGTTGATAACGCAGTACAATATTGGGGAATGCAAGAACAATATCCTAAATGACGATGCGCTCCACACAATCAGACGTATGGGGTTCCACAGTAGACGATCCAAGAGAATCCCCTCTCCTCACCGCTGATGAACGTCGACGGCGAATACTGTGGCATAAACAACACGTTGGTTGGACACTGGAGGACTGAAAAATAGTGCGCTGGTCGGATGAGCCCGAATATCTTGTGGAACACTGCGACAGATGCCTTCGTGCGTGGCGCAAGCAACACGAGTCCATGGATCCATCGTGCTTGTTGTCCTCTATCTAGGCAGCTGGCTGTAGTTGCTTTTTTTTTTTTTTTTTTTTTATGAGAACCCCAAACACGAGAGGTATTATAACCTATAGTACTTAGTACCGTGCTTGGGTTGGAGGTTGAGAAGACGAAAGAAGATATTTGTTGATATTGGACGTGAACTTCTGTAGATTGTAATTTTCAGGAAATACGTATGAAGGAAGGTTGTTCCAGAAAACGGCAGTTGAATGAATAAATGAGGAAGATGAAAAGTTGGTTCTGTGGGTTTGAAGTTGTACAGTAAATGGATGTTGGCTGGTGGCGGCACGTGTTCGGACTGTTTTAAAAGAGAGAGCGGGAATTATAGAAGCCAATTCAGAAGAACAGTGCCCATGGAAGTATCTGTAGAAGAGGCATGCAGCAGAAACAGTGCGTCTATGAGAAAGCGAATGGAGAGACTCTGTTAGAGATGAATCATTAATTAACCTAACTGCCCTCTTCTGAATGGAATCAAGAAGCCTGAGAGAGGTTTTGGGGGCACCACCCCAGATGTGGGAACAATATTCCATGGCAGGGCGGATTTGCGATTTATACAGAGTGAGCAGCTGTTTGGAAGAAAAGTAACGCCGAGAGCGAAAGAGAAAACCAAGTTTTTTAGATGCAGAGGAAGCAATATTTGTAATGTGCTTGTGCCAAGAGAGATTAGAAGTCAGGGTAATCCCCAAAAGAGATATATCATTTTGCCTAGAAATCGGAGTGTCACTAAAGATAAGCATAGGAGCAGAAGAATCCTTTTTGCGAGATATAAGACAAAATTGAGTTTTAGAAGGGTTGAAATCAACTAAGTTGTCTTTGCCCCACTGGAGAATTACCTGAAGATCGGCATTTAGGGAATTGGCAGCAGATTTTCGAGAACTTGAAGCTGATTGAGCTGGACAAGGTTTCTCAAAATGGAAAGTTGAATGCAATGTGCTATCATCGGCAAAACTATGGATAGGATTTCCAGTCAATGGAAGAAGGTCATTGATATACAAGAGGAAAAGAGTGGGGGAAAGAACTGAACCTTGGGGGACACCGGCATTAGTGGAGAAGTTAGAAGACAGAGAGCCATCTACCATCACCCTCAGTGAGCGATCAGAGAGAAAACTGGATAACCAATTACTAAAAACAGTTGGCAAACCATAAGATGGAAGCTTGTTTAGAAGACCTTTATGCCAAACACGATCAAAAGCCTTTGAGATGTCAAGAGCAACTACTTGTGTTTCACCGAACCTTTCCATTGAATTATTCCATAAATGGGTAACATAAGCCAGAATATCACCAGTGGATCGACACTGACGGAATCCATACTGGCGATCGTTGATCAGACGGAAGGTTTCTAGGTAGTTTAAGAGTTGGCGGTTAATTGATTTCTCCATTACTTTAGAAAGAGTAGAAGTAATTGCAATGGGACGATAATTGGATGGGTGGGATTTGTCACCCTTTTTAGGAACTGGCTGGATATGAGCAAATTTCCAAGCAGAAGGAAAAACACCTTTGGAATAAGAAAGTGAAAAAAGGCGGCAAAGAATAGGAGTAAGTTCAGGAGCACAGGTTTTGAGAACAAGTGGAGAAATACCATCCAGACCTGGAGCTTTCTTAGCATCAAGGTTCATCAAAATCCTTCTAATATCCTTTTGACGGAAGACCACAGGAGGCATTGAATGGAGCGTGTTAGGAATGGTGGGAGGTGTTTTACCAAGATCATTAATACATGAGCTCAAAGAAAAATGGGATGCTAGCAGGTCAGCTTTATCCTTGGCTGAAGTGACAACAGAACCATCTGGTTTGGACAGAGGTGGGAGCAGAGATGAGCAAAAGTTGCGGCCAATAGCTTTGGCAAGAGAAGACCAGAATGCTCGGCTACCATTAGGGCAAGAAGCAAGTTTCCTACTCTTAGCCTGTTCAAACTCTAGTTTGGACTGATTAATAACTGCTTTACAATTGTTGCGAGCTTTGGTGTAGGCAGAAAATGAAACTGAAGAATTGGAAACAAGCCAATTACGATATGCAACGTTCTTCTCTTGGACAGCCTTAGCACATTTATTGGAAAACCAAGGTTTAGATAAAGGACGAGATTTTAAAGTGGAGTGTGGGATAAAGGATTCCATTCCTGCAAGAATAATTTCACTGACACGATCTGAGCAAACGTTGACATCAGAAGTTTTGAAACAGTAATCAGACCAAGGAAAAGAAGAAAAGAAGTCTCGCAGGTCATCCCATTTTGCATTCTTGTAATGCCAAACAATACGAGGTTGGGAATAGCCATGAGATAAAGGTTCCATTGGAGAAGAGGCAATCACCAAGTTGTGGTCTGAAGTGCCTAAAGGACCTCTCACTTCAACCTTGTACTTAGAAGGGTTGTTTGTGAGAAAAAGATCAAGCGTATTGGCTGTATGATTAGGATTGTCTGGTATTCTTGTAGGTAAATGAACAATCTGTGCTAGGTCATTAGTAATTGCAAAAGCCTCAGCATCTCGACCTGCTGGGTCGGTGTGACTAGAAAACGGAAGCCAGCTGGAGTTGTGAACGTTAAAATCACCAAGGAAAATTACCTCACTGTTAGGAAAGTTGGACTGGAGAAAGTCAAGTTGCAAAGAGAGGAAGTCAAAGAGCTCCAAGTGATTAGTGGAGTTGGGAGAACGGTAGAGACAACAGATGAATTTTACACAATGAGGTAGAGAGATTTTAAGCCAGAGAAGATCAAAGAGAGGAGATTCCAAATTGCCAAGTCTCTGACAGGGAATATCAGAACGGACATATGCACAAGTACCACCTTTGAGGCGAAAGGAATCATAAAGCAAATAATTTGGACATCTGAGATGAGCAGTAGTTGAATCAACTGATAACTGAGATTCAGTCAGAAAAAGTACATGGGGTTTGGAAGACTGCAAGCGGAAATGGACATCGTTGAGATTAGAATTGAGACCACGTATATTTGTGAAATGAATTAGGAAGTCCTTGGGAGGTTTAGATCTTTTCGCAGATAAGCTTGCTCTATTATTTTGACAATTCATGGTGTATTCAATAGTAAGAAAAAGTGGGTGGGACATGCTGTATGAAGTAATGAAATTTTTGGATATGGCGTACATGTGGTAAGAATATACCCAGATCCTTGACATAACGTGGCCTCGACAATGCTCCCCGCATACACACTACTCGGACTCCCTCCAGTCACTATCTGGCAGAGTAGAGGTAGCAAGATTATACACTAGCTGATCCGGAAGCTTCCTAGAGAGTTACCAATAGGTTCAGTCCGGTGTACTAACTAGCGGCCGGCCTGCGAACACCGTTTTAGAGCTGTACCCTCGAAATGTAAGGAATATTGGATCTCGCCACGACATTCATCATAACCTCAAAAATCATCAATCATACTGCATGATGGAAGAGATAGTGAAGGGTTGGCCGGAACTTAGCTCTAGAGACTAAACATGGGTTCCACCACTTCAAGCCTCCAATAATATGAGGCATGTTTTTCTGGAAAGAACTAGAACCCCCCTAGTGCGTTTGGACCAACGTTTCACTGGTAAGGTCTACCGGCAACTCTTAGGACTTGTGTTTTTATAAAGGGCGGCTCCTAGAACGTCAGTTCAACTCCGCCTGGTATCTCTGTGACGAAAAGTACCACTGTAAAAGGGCCAGATATGTGAGTAGTGTAGGTTTGTGTGAGTAGTGTGTATTGTTCTGTTGTTGTGTTCTGGCAACTTGGCTACCCAGAAGCATCAGTAACCTGGAGAAATGATTCTAGGTACTCGACCACACCACGGGAAGGTGGGCAATGTGCGCCCTCCATATTGCATTTTTTTTTTCGCACAGAAACGGGATATTCCAAGAGAATAATGAGCCTTATCATCGTGCCTGCACTGTGCACGAGTGGTTCGAGGAACACAGTAATGATATCTTAATTGGCCTCCAAGTTCTCCTGACCTCAGTCAAACTGAACACCTGTGGGATGTTGGAATGGGAAGTGAGGCGTATGGACACGAACCGTCATCTATTCCGACACTGTGAAAAACTTTGCAGGCAGCATGGCTGCAGATCCCGACGGAAGCATACGAAATGGCGGCTGTTATCCATGCGTACGGTGGCCCAACACGGTATTAGGTAGGTGGTTGTAATTCAGTGATCACTGGGTGTAAGTTCCGCCTATTAAATAAGCATGTGCTTTTGTTCCGTTCCATAGACTATTTATAGTACTGTGGTGGAGGTCTTTTACGATATTCCAGCAGAGTACCTTTATTTTTATTGGCCATCCTGAAACAAAATTGACACAACTTCCATTTCTCAACTTATTACCGAAAATCAAAGAAAAATAGGTTGCATGAAATGGCGGTTCAACTAAAGCATAGAGATCAAACATGCTGCCTGCTGTTCCCAAATGTTGACAACTTTTCCAGGTTCTTAGGCTACCTATATGAAAATAATGATACAGTAATGGGAGCATACTAAATTTTACAACATTTCAATGAAACTCATAAATTATACGGATCTTCGTAAGTCTCTCTTTTTAGGAAATCGTGCTTACTTGCGAAAGGATAAACACATCAACATAATTTACTATATTTCTTTTAGAACGTCGCTTTAGTGCGTTCTGTGTACTCCCTAGTGGACCCTCCCAAGAGAAGTTGACATTCACCGTGTGTCCCCCAAGTACTTCCGAGTTTGACACCCCTGGACTGTAAGAACGGAGATGTTCAGTTGAATATCACTATATGTCGAATTCCTAAATCAAATGAGCCAATATATAAAAGAAATAATATAGATTTAAATTCAAGCATAAATTGATCTATGGATTGCCAGTGACTATCCCATCAACCTTCCCCTCCCTTAATTGCAAGCGTCTTCGTCACCTTGAGCGATGAGTCGGCCGATCCCTTAAGTCTTATGTTTATAGTGTGGTGTGCCTGCTGGGATATGTCGATCGGGGACTGACAGCCTCCCCATAAACACCTCGTTCACCCGACAACGCAATGGCTCCGTTGTTTGTTCTCCACTCCCACCTTCTCACACCGCCACAGACCATTAGAAGGATGCAGGAAACTGAAACTTATCTTTGTAGTTTGGTCCCTATTATCTCATCGTCCACAGTTTGTAAAGTTGCCCCTTAAAGACGTAAATAGACCTTTAAGTGTTGTTAATAATGTGCTCTAGGAATGTCCAATACACTAGTTTCTTTACAGTGTGAGGTAAGTGACGAGTGAATAGGTTTCTAGAAACACCAAATTCCACTCTGTAGAAAGTGGTACAAATATTCTTCTCTCGAATAATTTTCTCGTCTTTGCTGCTTCCAGGAGAATGCATATTCAATAATGGTAACGTATATTACTGAATATGCATTTAGTAATGGGTGTGGGTGTTTTATTTATTTATTTTTTATTGCGTCCAGCTAACGAATAAAAATAGTATTGTTTAGTCTTATGGTATAAAAGCGAGATTTTGAAATAAGATTGTCTTTTCTTTCTGTTTATTTAAATCAATTTAATGATAATTTAACATAAGCACATGCACTAAAATTATAGTTTTAATTAAATATGCATTTTATTCGAACACTATAGCGTTGTTTTCAGTTTGGTCATCACATTCCTAACTTCTGCTTGACCATCGTGAGAATCAAGATATTGACCCCTTCCAAATTCAGGTAGGAGAGGATACAATTTATCACTGCAATTAAATTAAAACACTGTGAAATGCATGAAGCACAACAACCAAAAAAGGCTATTTTCAACTATTACTAATTAATTGCCCCAGGATGTTGCTTTAAAAGTTGCACTCTGTCCTATTGACCGATTGACATTAAATGAAGGGGGAAAAAAGTACCCTGATCACATAGGAATTGTAGGGAGAAAAGCTATTCAACGTTGGTACAGGTGCCAGTAGAGCATGTCGAACTGGTCGTCCCAGTTTGGTTCACAGTAAATTGGATGAGCAGACTAATGAAAAACGGAGTATATTTCTTAGACCAGTGTATATTGTAGAATATACAATTTTCGCGTGTCAATAGGGAAAAAATGACTAAAATGAACAAGTAAAGGTAATAATACTTGAAAGGTTCTAATGGCAACGCAAAACAAATTTGTCTTCAAATAAATATACATTATATTTTTTAATATAAGCTATTTATGTGTGGTTGCTTGCTGCTTGTGGTGGTCTATTGGTTCTCCATTCCTGGTTTGCTCTCACGGGTAGTCCAGCGGTCATAATTACCTGAAAAGGCTTGAGTTCGATACCGTCAAAGACGCGAGGAATTTTAATGGGCCTGTTCACATCGTGACTGAGTTAGTCGGTATAAGGCGACGGTTGCATGGTTTTTCGTCCAGCAGACCAACCGAAGAATGCGTGCAAATACAGACACAATATACTGATACCTCACATCCTCAGATGCTTTGGCACTTATCACGGAAAGCATACACGAGTAATTTGACGAAATGGTAATAATATTTCGAAAATGACACTACATAGGAAATTTCCAAACGAGACTCTACACTAAATTGAAAAGTGTTTATTTTTCTGTGTAGTACATCTGGACTTGTAATTACAGTACTTTTAAATACCATGTACACTTCTTGTAGTGTAGAAAGGGAAATAAATAAATCAAACAAGATAATGCGTTCGGTAAATTTTAACAGTATTTAAGAGAATAGCCACAATTATGGTTTGGCCCCTTATAAAATAACTTGCACAGTAGGACAGTCGCGCACGATGCCACATTGTAATTTTAGGGGCGATCTGGAACAGCAGCAGGAAAACCGTTTACACATTTATGTATGGAATCCAAACCAAAAGTAAGCAAACATTCTCACACTGCGTTTTTATCCCACATCCCGAGTCCTTTTCTAAGTAGCCAGGCGATACTGCTAGCTGTTACAATTATAGCGCACCTGCGAGAATTTTTCCACAAATCCTATTTTGTCATCTTATACATGTTATATTTTTTGAGTAACAGTGGCTCATTTAAAAGCATATGAATAAAACCCTTCAAACGATCATGATAGAACTGATGACTATTCCAGAACTGTCCAAAACTTTTTATGATCAGCAGGTGGCTGATGAAGCAAACACCAATATACTTTTGGAAAAGTTATTTATTATTATTTTTTTTATATGCAGCAGGTCTTGGAACACTTGACACAATTGTACGTTTACAATTCCTCGCGTACAATCGTACACAGTTGTACGCGAGGAACTTTAAACTAATAGTGGAGTTATCATCTGAATGGCAAAAATAGTGATTTAGTGATTTTATTTAATTATCAAAAATAGGTGTGTATAATTAGGTAAAGAATGCCATTGCGGCAATTTTTATTGGATGTTCCATTTTGCATCGAAAAGTAGTAATAAAGGTAGTATTAAGCGAAGACAGTTAGTCGAAATATAATTTGAGGAAGACCTGATTGGTCTGTAGTGGTGATCATTCTAGCCCATATTTCAATATTAATGTCGATTTAAGATGTATCCATAGATTGCAGACAGCCCCGTGAGGATTACCGCACAATATCGTAGAAAACCAAAGTGCTGAATTTAATTCTGGGTTGTTAAGAAGGCACTCTGCAGTACTTCTTTTTTAATACGTTGACTTTTTAATAATATCACAATCTGTTTTCAAGTAGATATTTTAAATATTGTTCTTCAGTTCATATTCTAGTATGACTAACAGGAATTCGTTTAAATCTGGCACTACATTTGCAAGTGCCTCTAGAGGGTCTGTAAAGTTGTGGGTTCGTTCACTTGCCGCTTTTTTTTTGGGGAAAGTCTCGGCTTGAAACCTGTTGTCATGTAGAAGAAATTTCTAAAAGACCTTTACAACCAAAGCTATAGTGAGCCGGCCTCAGGCAGAGATGTGAGGAATTTCAGGTTTTTCCTTCCACACAGGGTGTAAATGGACAAATGTTTGTCACACTGCGCGTTACTTAGTCACAGCGCTTTTTCGGACACCGAATGCCAGTTTTTTCGGCCTCCCAGTCAATATTCCATACCCATTATTAATATTATTGGCCGAATCAATTATATTACGTCACCCTACCCATCTCCTTTTTAAGGGAATATTTAAAATTAAATTTATTACCAGTATAATTCATTTCTTTTGTTATCCTTAACTTGTTGGCGAGGAGTTTATTTTCCTTAACCAGTTCACTGTATGTATTTCAGTTTTAGTCAAAAAAAATCATGTATTGACTTGGATTGTATTATCATTTTTACTCTTCTACTATTAATATTATATTACATCTAATGAGTACTAAAGAATTCGTGTTGCATAAGAGACATAAGCCATGCAAAATTAAAACTATCATTAAATTTAATTTTCTGTATTATTAGGAAAAAGAAACTCGCGAGACTTTTAAAAAAGCTTGTTGGACATTATAATCAGGTAACATCAATGTATCTGACAGAAATTTTATGCAAAGTTAAAAGAAAAATATCACCATTCTTTTTTTGCAAATGTCTGTAAAAATCTAATTCTGTTACTCTTTTTAACTGTCTTTAAAAACCAACTCATTATGTCTAAACGAAGAGAATTATCAATGTTTATTTAGGGCTGAATTCGATCTTAGTATTGACAACAACAAAAGAAACACAGAGAATGTTTGTCCATAGTGTGAAAATGATGCATAAAAACTGCCTGCTTGCTTCCCTCATTCTCTACCTTCGTGGGTGGCACAGTTGGTATAATCACCGTCCTCCCCACACCGGGTGAAAAAGACCTGAGTTTGAATACCGTCAATGACGCGAGGAATTCTTATTAGCCTTTTTCACAACGTGTCTGAGTTAGTTGGCCTCAGATGAGGGCAGCATGGTTTTTTCCTACTGGAAACTTGGGATTTTCATCCAATAAACGACCACAGAACGTATGCAGTTTGCAGATATCATATACGGCGCAATATGCCCTAAGTTGCTGATGCTGCTAAAACCCTACACCAATCTACAATAGGGAAGAAAATCAGAAATAATAATAATTAAACTCTCCAAATATTGTGTTATTTTTGCCTGTATATTAGAGATATCGAACTAGCGGAAGTAGAGTGGTGATGGCGATATTAATCCAGACCACGGTCAGGAGTGATGGGCATGTCACGATGACAATCTAGGTCCCTATAAGGATGATAATAATACTGATGCAGCTAAAATTCTGATTACGCTAGGCTCTTTGAACCGAATGTGTGCGGAAAGTGCGATCAATCCGGTCGCATACCGTTGCGAGCTTGGACCATGGTGCAACTAATTTGTTTATTTTTTAATGTAACTTTCTCATTTTTCTGTTTTCCTTTTGGCCCCCGAGTTCACAGCCCTGGTGTATTTGCACCAGAGGATGCTACGTCATTGAACGGCCTGTGTCAACCAAATTTATTGCCATTCATGCTTATCAGTAACTCTGGATATATTTACCATATAGTAGGTGTTAAGTTCTCGATGTGCAGTGTCTGGAAGGAACTATCCATGCCAGAAACTACGTAGAAAGGGATCGAGGTATGGCACTCACATTCCAGAGAGGCATGGCCTAGCCTTTGTAGTGTCAGGAAATTTTGGATGGTAGATGACTTTCATTACTCAATATATCGCTCCATCTTCTTTACTGGTGACCTGAAGTTAGCCAAAATCGCATATGGACTCTACCTTACTTTACTTTCCCTTTCTTTCTACCGTACAGTTTTGAGTGACCAAAGAGTGTTGATACTAAAGGATCAGAGCGCGATTTAGGTTCGCGTTCCATCGTAGACCAGAGGAATTTCTGACTGCGTTTTCATCCACCTTTGAGTTAGTTGGTCTCAAGTGGAGGCGCGTTATTTATCTCCTTGAGTTATTTCGGGATTCCTGCAAACAGACAAACTAGCCTTGAACAGTTTGCCTTTCCGCACGGGTGCGGAGAATACTTGGGAACCCCCACATTATTATGTATAATTTCACCGGAAATTAACGAAGTTAAGGACCTGCCTTCTGGAGAACAATCACAGTGAATGAAAGTTACTCTGTCAGTTCATGCCTGGATATAGTTTGTAGTGATATGTGGTGATGGGACAATATATCGAGGTAATGGTTTGTTGAGGAGCTGGAGATTTTTTTATGAATGTCAAGCAAAAACTTTCACTGCGTAATTCATACTTTGTATTCTCTACTCTTAATTTAAATAATCACTAGAATAAAATTAATGAAAAAAAAACGTACCTGTTAAGCTATACTTAACAGGTACAACCGTAACAGTGGACATTGTAAAAGCACATAATTAAGCAAGTAGCATGCTTGCATTCGTGATGCTACAAAATACAGTACAGTAATATTCTTGTGGTCTTTGTAAACCTTTCTGACGCTGTGACCATTCCGGAGTATAAACAAAAAATATATTTATTTATTTTAAATATACGTAATCTTAATTCCATCCTTAAAAAGTCTAGCCCTCATGGGTAGCACATTTGGTAGAATGCTGTTCTCCCCACTTTGGTGGAAAATACCTGAGTTCAGTTGCCATCGATGACTTGAAAATTTTTATGGATCTTTTTCACAGCATCGTTGAGTTAGTCGGTCTCAGGTTTTTTTCTCTCTGAAAGTCGGGTTTTGCTTCCAGAAAAACAGAAAATCGACCACAAAACACACTCAATTTACAGACAGTATACACGGAGCAATATAGCCGTAGTCGCTGATGCTCCTGAAGCCCTACTGCTAACAAGTAACAAGAAAGCCTATTTCCATTTCATAATTTGGCAAACACTAAAAATTCTTCTTTCTTTCAGAATCTCAAATATCGGTCCTTTTTCCTGCAATCTTGCGCTGTTCGTATCATTTGGCTTTATTTTTACAAATCTCACCGAGTTAAAGACTGCATTCACGTATATACTAGCCCTCATGGGTGGCACAGTTGGTAGGATCGCCGTGCGCCCCACGGCGAACTCAGGTCTTTTCCACTGGGTGGAAGAGATCTGAGTTCGAGTCCCGATGATGTGAGTAATTTTTATGGGCCTTTTCCACAATGTGGCTGGATCAGTCTGTGTCAGGCGAGGGTAGCATGGTTTTTTCTCCCGGACACTCGAGTGTTTCGTCCAGCAAACAGAAAATCGACCACAGAATATACGCAATTTACAGACAATATAATACACGGAGCAGTAGTTGCTGATTCATCTAAAACCGAATTTAATTGCAGATGCATCTAAAACCCAACAACAACAACAACGTATATACTGGCCCTGAAAAACATAGATGGATTTCTAAATCCGGAAATTCATATTTTTAATTTTGTTTTTCTCAAAACCTCTTTGCTCCATTTTATCAAATTAATTTATTGTGTTTATACTAGCTTCATAAATCGTCCTTTTTTCGAAATCTTTTCTTGGGCCAGCTCTGCAGATATACCGAGATACTATTTTTAGCGGTGAAATCTAACACAAATTATCCCCTTATCTGTTACATAATACTAGACGATCCTAAAACTGAAATAATTGAACAATCCTAAAACTCCAATAACCAGATATTCCATCTAGTTATTGGAGTTTTTGATATCCACACCAGTAATTTTTCCAAATATCTGATAAAAGTTAGTTGTCTTCTAACTCAAATCAGATGCTACGTTTGATTCGCTTTCTAACATTGTCGTATTGTTTGGCATTACAACAGCGTTATGATCCTTTTTATTTGATTCAAGTATTCTTTAAATTTTTCCGGTCCTAACAAGAAATAGCATTTTCTACAGTTTGTGTTTCATCACTAAAGTCATTATCTTAGGAATTAATAATTTTTATTTACACTTTGACTTCTCATCCTTTACATACCAAAGAATTCACGCCTGTTGGTAATATAGGGATAAACCAGAACGTGTATAGATAGTTTTTCTTTTAAAATACCAATTCCTTTATTTTCAGGATTACAAGCAAACTAAACACATATCGCTTTTACATCTAGTTTTAATTAGCTTTCAGAGGAAATGTGAATATTGCTAATTGTCTTTTCCTTTCTACTTCTTTCTTTCTTTCATCGCTGTTTGCCATTGAAAAGTTTGCTCTCAAAATATTTTCATAATATACCATTATGTATATTATTCAGCATGTTAAGTCGTTGTTGTTGTAGTAGGGTTTTAGAGCATCAGCGACTAAGGCCATTTTGCTCTGGTATATTGTCTGTAAATTGCATATGTTTCGAGGTCAATTTTCTGTTTGCTGGACGAAAAACCCGTGTTTCCTGGAGAAAAACCATGCTACCTTCGCCTGAGACTGACTAACTCAGCTACGTTATGAAATATGCCCATAAAAATTCCTCTCATAAGTATAATTAAAACGAAGCAATTTTCTGTGATTTTTAAATTTCTGAATTCGAAAAGTATATTTTAATTAGGAATATGCATGCATGCATAAACTTTAGTTAATAGAAAAATAAGGTATGTAACTGTCGATCTCAGGTTTATTTTACACTGGTGTGCAAAACTTAAGGATCAACACTATTTCTAAAGGTTACAACCACAAAATCAAAAGAAACAGCCTGTGGCGATTTGCATAACTGGCCGTTCAGTAGAAAGCTGGTGCACATGCAAAAATTTGAATCGTGATGGGAGGGCTCACATAAACAGATAAAAGCAGCAGTTCAGCAGTTACATGCAAATTATCGAATGGTGATCACGATTGTTACAGACGTTCGATTGGTTTCATTCAGTGCTACAGACAACGAAATGGCCAGTAGACAACATCTGGATGACATTACCCGGGGTCGAATAATTGGGAAGCTCGAGGAAGGTCGAAGTGCTAGAGGACTGTGGCTGCAGAGTTCGGTATCGCCCATAGCATCGTCTCACGTGCGTGGTCGGCCTTCAGATCGACAGGTACAGCTGTTCGAAGAACCAGTGGTGGTCGTCCATGAAAAACAACGCCCAATGATGACCGCTATATACTCCTACAGGCCAAGAAGGACCGACACCAGACAGCGGATCCATTGCAAACCAGCTGCACAGGACGCAGAATATCGCGGTTTACTGTGGCCAGGCGACTCCACAAAGGTGGACTGTTTGCCCGACGGCCATTACGCTGTGTCCCTTTAACACCTGCCCATCGGAGACACCGTTTACAGCGGTGCATCTAACACAAGGACTGGACAGCAGCGCAATGGGGTAAAGTACTCTTTACTGATGAGAATAGATTCAGTTTCAGCAGCGATTCTGGACCTCAGCTAATCTGACGAGAGGTTGGCACACGGTATCACCCCGCAAACATCACTGAAAGGGATCGATATGGCGGTCGAGGTGTTCTCTTCTGGGGAGGCATTATCTTGGATGGACGTACACAACTCCAGATACTGGAAGGCTGTACTGTAACCGGTGCACGCTACTTTACTGAGGTAATTCTTCCCCATGTATGTCTGTTCCGAGGTGCCATTGGCGCCGAGTTCGTGTTTATGGATGATAACGCCACACCCCATTGCACTGCAGCTGTTGATATTCTTTTGGAAAGTTTCGCTATAGCTTCCTCAGCATCCAAAAATTATATTTCTTCTCTTGCTCTCAGCATTTTGTTTCTGAAACAGGCGTGAACAACTCAGGAGCGCGTGTAGCCCATTTCTGCAGACAGTATCCTACTGTGATACTTCACACGATCGTCCAGATAATAAAGGACCTCGATTCGCCACTGACTTTTAAAATTTGTCTGGCATTAAACCACACAAACAAACTGTATATTCAATATTGTTATAAAATCAGTGAACTTCCATGTATATTGGGGCCTTAAAGAACCACAAATTTATAAGATATTTGAAAGAATCAGAGTGTATACTTTTCACATAGACAATACAGAACGCACTGACGTCTCACAACCTGGTTCCTATAGGAAAAATACACTAATGGCTCATAGCCTTGGTTGCTTTGGTGCGAAAACAAAATACAGTAACAACATTCTCAACTTGGCAGTCAGCTTAAGAAAGTGATTTAACTTCATCTTCTAGTGTTAAAAATATTTTATTTACTGCGAATATGGATTACAAGAATATATGCTGATCAGTTTAAAACAGCTTGATTTCCAAAATAAAAGAAAGAATGATTATGATAATTAACTTTCTCACCGATTCGCTTCGCTTCGCTTGTTATCATTTTGCTGCCTGTTAATGACCTCGAGCATGAAGGGATGCGCCTGTTCGGAAATAATTTCCAGATAACTTTAGCAACCAAATGTTGCTCCGCTGATATCAAAGGGACCCGATGAGTTCCACAACAACGCTCCCCACATCATTACACCGCCACCACCAACAGCTTGCATTGTTGATAATGGCAGGATGAGTCCATGGACTGATGCCATTTGCGACATATTCTGTTTCTCCTATCAGCGTAAAATATCGGGCACGGATTCGTCAAACATATGACGCTTTTTCAATCCACCATTATCCAGTTTTCGTATTCCTGAGCACAGTGTACCCGTACCTTCTTATTTCTTGCAGTAGTGGAACTCGGCTCTCTTCGGCTGCGATATCCCATTCATAACAAAGTACAACGAGTTGTGCATTCTGAAATTCATCCTTAGTTACTACTGTTGTACTGTTATTTGACTCGCTGTAGTCATTCTGTTACCCTGTACAAGTCTTTTCAGCCTCCATTGGCCTCTCTCATCAACGAACTGTTTCCGACAATAGGATCGCCGTTGGCTGGATTCTATTCGGTTATTCGACCAATCTCGATACAGTCGTGCATGAAAACCTCAGATAATTGCAGCTTTCGAGGTACTCATACCTGCTATGACACGTTCAAAGTCACTTAAATCTTTCGTCTTTCTCATTCTCGCACTGAATTTGTACAAATATAGCATCCCTACGTAACTGTCTACCTGATTTATATCGCATGGTACAAATTCTTGATGCTCTTACTATTGGAGTTCTCCATTTCATGCAAAGAGGGTGTACCTAATAAAGTAGCCACTTAGTGTAAATCGTTCTATTTGGCTATATAATAAATGTCTGGTTATGTAAAAAATAATCGACATTGAGTTCCTCCCTAAAACAAGAATTAAATCTCAAATCCGTAAACGCCTTATATATTTTTCTTTTTGTCTGTGTGCTTTTCTTTTCTTTTTTTTTTTTGCCGGTTGTCGCGGCTGCGATATCCCATCTGTGACGGCTTAGGTGTTGAATTTTCACAATCTCAATCGCACAAATCCGGAATTCTCATCCCAGAAGACATCGAGCCTTCATCTTTGAGGAAAATTGAGCTTCATTTCCCTTAGACTGTCAGTATCTCCATAATAAACAAACGGCTTAAAAGAACCTTTTAGAATCAGCAGGAAACGTTTCTCTTGGTGTATAAATTTATAGTTAAAATAAATAATAATAAATAATAATCATAATCTCTTAATCTTGTTGACGGTGAAGATAAACATGCAGTTTCAACGGGAGGAGAAAAATAATTACTGTGCAGGTGTAAAATTGCTTTGATACGTCATTCCACACTTCCACTAAGAAACCGTTGTAAAAAAAAGTACCTTACAGTATCATGTAGATAATTTTATAGCATTAAAAGTACCTTTTTATATGACTTTCTACGCCCTGTTGTCTGCCTTTAAATTTAAAACAAATGCTAACTTCAGAATAGACATATGCATTCATTTATTAAAAGTAAAAACAAACAAACAAAAAAAGAGAAAGATATGGAGAGTAGGATTTCCCCAACTTCCTGACTTCTGTTTCGCCATCACTTCATTTTGCCATAAGAAGACAGGATCATTCAAAAAGAGAAATGTCCCGACCATTTCTAAGACAGCAGGAAGCGGCTGTCAAGATCTAGTCATACATCGCAGCATTAAGGTGTGTAAAAGTTGTGTCGGCATTTTGAAATGGAAAGGGCTTTCAACTAGCCAGTACTTCAGCGAATGTATTTATTTCCAACTCAGAAGATCTTCAAAGCTTAGGTCGCAACTAATAGACATATTTTTTGCTGCTCATATATGAATGGGCGCCTTGACAGCTTTCCTGCTATCCTTCAACGGCTGGGGATTTCTTTCTTTTTCTCATTCTGATAAGCCGTAGGAGCGGCGACACTGCAGCTGACATCTCAAAAGGACCTTCAGACCATTTATCGGAAATTTCCATTGCATTTTGCTGTATCCAGTCCGCCATAATTTATGAAATATTTCCGTTTAGCAAGCCATTATTCACAGAAGTGTGATTTTACCAGGCGGCATCTCTGTGTGAATATGCAGATTGGTACTACCCTCCCCAGCGCATTTTATTCAATTTCAATTTCTATACAGCGAACAGCAACTTTAAACTATTGTAGATATTTTTTCAGAACTGTAGAAAGTGCCACAGTTTGTAATAGTTATCCAGCGATGTCTATAACATAGTGATATTAATCTGGTCTTATGGATCAGTATCTTTTAACAATAATCCCACGAAATTCCTTATAAAATCAGTAATATGGGAGGGTTAATTTGGTTGGAGGTAACTAAGTCCATGAGACGTCAGTCTATTTTGTCTGTAAATGGCATGTATAGTGGGATTTTCAGTTTTAAGAGATGAAAAACCAGAATTTCAGAAATTAAGACCATGCCAACTAATTCTGTCACGGTGCGAATAATTCCTAGAAAAGTTCCTCGCGTAGAGACGGGATTCGAACCCCTTACTTTTCTTTACAGTATGGAAGGGCAGTGATTATAACTACTGTGTTAGCCACGAGGAAAAAATACGATTTAACTGTTGTTTGGCGAAGTTGTGTGCACTACAGCAGCTTTTCTTTCTAGCCTTTAAAACTTTCTTAAGGCAATTAAAATTCATGCTTTAGTCTGTGTTTCATATATATAACCTTTTTTCCTTTAGAAAAGGAAAGTTCATTTTAGAAAAGTTCATATTAAGAAGCTACACAAAAAATCAACAGGCCAGCCTAAATACGAGTATATCAAACCGCGATTTATACTTTTGATAACTGTAATATGCACACTGTTCATATAGGTCTCCTGGTAACGCTATGTATTGCCTTCGATTTTTAAACTGCCACACTTGATTTATTCATTTTGCGTTCGACTCATTAAGTCAAAGGGCCTTCCAACCAGCCGACGGATGTGCTGAAAATGTCTACCTCCTGTCGGCTTTATTAACAGAATCTCAAAGAAACCTAAAATTTAAAAAGAGATAGTTATTTTACAATTTAGATTAAGTAATTCAAAGGAACTTATTTCACAGAATATATAAATGAACCAATACGAATTCATTATCGATGTACTTCCATTGAAAAAGATTTGGAAGACATGCTCAACACCCACTTCTCCATATATATTTGCATTATAGCCATAGTAGCTTATGCGCCATTAAACGCCCATATATATTCTTGTCCTGAGCGAATTCTCCTTATTTCCTCATATGCACGATTTCTTCTCTTATCTCTAATAGTTTTTCCTCAATTTCCCTCTAGATCTCTTCTTCTTAACTTTCCCTCTCCATCACATCCTTCATCAGTTGCTCATTAATCCAATTTCTTGTCCACCTTCTGATTATTTAAGTCAAACATCTCTTCTTAAAAACATCCTCATTTCTCACTTTATAAACCCATCTTATTTTTTAAATCTTCTTCCTCCATACCCACATTTCGAAACTTTTCAATCTTCTAATATCTCCCGTTCTCAATGTCCATGTCTTTTCTCCATAAAGTACCATACTCTATTGCAGGCATCGTACCACTCTTTTACTTAAACAAATTCCTAATCTCCCACATAATATCCTTCTTCTCTTCTAAAAAGCATTTTTCCCATTGTTGTTCTTATTTCTCTTATTTTCTTTGCTTCTTCCTTCATACCTGTGCTCACTCACCTATTTATTTGCATTTTCTAATTTCAATATCGTGGTCATAATCCAACTCGTCGTAATCCAATTTCAATATTGTCGTCATAATCTCTGTCTTCCCAATAATTATTCTCATCGCGAACTTACCACAACTCTCCTTTAGCTTGTCAAGCAATTTCTACAATCCTTCTTCATAATGTGTCACCGATGCCGTATCATCCTCGAATTTAACATTCTCAAAGACCTTTCCCCCTATCTTTGCCACCTGTAATTCTTCCTCGTCCACATTTCCTTTATTAAATGCCTCTTTAACCATTTCTTGTACATATATATATTAAATAAAGTCGGGGAATGACAACCCCCCCCCCGTATCACACCACTATCTCTATCTTTACACTTTCAGTCACCTTGTCTTACTCTATCTTTACACTTTCAGTCACCTTGTCTTACTCTAATTTTACATTTGTCCCCACTATATTCTACAAATTTGTACTAATCATTCCTCTGTCCTTCTAATCCACTCCCTGTCCTTTCCAATATATATCATAATTTACCCCAGTCTTCCCGATCAAGAACCTCCCAAATCTATAAAACACTGCTCGTTTGATCCAATATTCTCCCATTGTCTTGCTGTGTTATCTTTCTTTTCCTTCTCTCTATAGCTCTCTGACCTTTCGCTTTTTCTCCATTTCTTGCTGCTCGCATTCCTCTTACAATAAATCGTATTTCTAGCCCTTTTTTATACTTTTATTAATTTCTTACATAACCTATTAAAATACTTTATTATATGTTTCTATCTTTACATGGACTGCTGAGAAGAAAACATTGCTAGCTATAATACTCATCACAGCTCGAATAATCGTGACCAGGGATTAAATTATTACTATTCTAAGTCTGTTGTTAATCTTTCTATATTATGTATAACATGTTAGTGTCTCCCTCTTTCTAATACGAGTAGAGTTTATCAAATATATATGATATAATACAGTATGTGAAACGATATTGAGCCGAGTCTTGAACCATTTACTGAAGCTAAACTGCTATCCTGGTTGAACCATAAATGCAACTGGAACTAAGACTGACCATTGATGACTAAGCTTTTAAAATTAATTAATAGCTTCTATGCTCCTCAACTTCTCTCTCTTCACGTAGACAAGATAATTAGAGGGCGAAGAAGTCCTTATCTATTTCGAATAATGTAATAGAAATGAAATGTACTAGCTGCATCTTTAATAACAATTTAATTCAAGCGATGTCTTCCGTATTACTCTCAATGGGCCCCCAGAGGATCCCGGTCCACCTTCTGGCAACACTAGGCGAGTCAGTCTCTTTTGAAACAGTACGTGCTCTACTGGGACTGGCCCATCTTCCCGTGGTGTAGACGGGTACCCAGAATCATCTCTCGAGGTGACTGATGCTTCTGGGCAGCCAAGTGGCCAGAACATGCGCACTACTCACACAAACCTACACCAGTCAATTTCTGGCTATACATGTTCACATGTCTTCCGTATTGTTAACGTATGTTATATTGAACTAATTCCTGTTACCACGCCAACTCTCCTAGTGGATCGATTATCTGGGAAGTGATCCTTTGGTTAATAAATGATTATAAATAAATAAATTCTCAAAACTAAAAACTGCACTAATAAAAAAAATGGAAAGGAAGGGAGAATGACTTCAATAAATGAAGTAACAGATGCTTGTTATTCCGTATGCGTGTACCTCCCGTGCATCAAGCCCTTCCATCAACAAATCCCTACCATTTCCCAGCTTGTCAGCCTATCCATCCAAAGATAAGACTAAATATTGTATTTTTTGGATTACTAGTAAGTAAACACGTACCAGTTATTTTACGCATAATTTACATTACTAATTTTTCCTATTTCCGTTTTTACATATTGCGTTTCTGTATTTTCTAACATATCCCTTGAGCCAAACTCCTCCAATTGTTTTCAGTATTAGCCGTTCACGGCCTTGTCGATCGCGAGGTTTGATTGATCATCAGTTTGTCAGTCTCTAATCCTCGCGATCGATAACAGAAAAAAAAATGGTGATAGCACCTCAAGACATTTATTTCCCTTGCCCCTTTGTAACTATCCATACACACCGATGGTTATTATCCATCTAATGATGTCACCATAAATACACCGCATTTCTGTATACAGCTGGTATTAAAAAATTCTCATTAATATTTGAAACTTTCTCATATCTTTTCTATATACTGTTTTTCAGTCTTTGAATAAAGATAAATGTTATTTATGTATTCTTTCAGTTCTTTGCATAAGGATAAATAATGCCTGTATTCAAAATGACATGTTTGCCGAAAGAAACGTTATCTCTGCTTGAGGTAAGCCATTCGTTCATTTTATTCATTCATTTTCTTTTTGCCCAACTAATCTACTTTAATATGCCCATGCCTATCACATACAAAAATTATTCATAAATTTTGAAATATGGGCACAATCAGTGGGCCATAAAAATTATTTAGCTGTTCATTTATCCTTTACACACACTAGTATGAAATATTTTTCATCGAACAAATTTGAAAATACTTTCAGTTTAATCTAGAAACAGTGTTGTTATTCCAAAATTTTAAACATTTGTTGAATTGCCCAGAAAAATCTGTTTTGAATATTTTATATATTTTTTTATTAAATCTGCATAAGAAATATTTGTATATTAAATGAATTTTTCATCGAGAAACAGTGTTTCTATATTAACCACGAAATAAATTATCTTTCTGCTTGGCGTTTATCCTTGGCGTTTAGCTGTTAGAAAATTTCGAAACTCATCCATTGAAATCATCATATTTAAAACATTATCCATATTATCCATCTTATTTACTTACTTGCGTTTGAAAGTTAAGAAGTTCAGACACCATATGAACTCTGCTTCTTTACTTCATTTCCTTTTGTTCGTTAATATAATACAGTGGATATTTTCTCTAACATGGAACCATATTTAAAAAGTTTTAAATACACCATATATAATCGGAAACTTCTCCATGTGTGTTGTGAAGATGACTCTTAAATTATATTTAGCCAATTATATAATAAATGATAAATATTTTATATAATTCGAAAAAAAAAGTAAAAGGCATGCTCCCATGGGAAAAACGTTTTTAATTTAACTAAGAAATAATCAAATACAGACATGTCCTCTACTTTGGACATGATCATATATATATATTTCTACAGAAAAATGAAGAAAAATGATCATATATATATTTCTACAGAAAAATGAAGAAAAACAAAGTTTTTGAAATTTGATAAAATATTAAAAAGTTGCAGCTTAGTCCTGTACTGGGCTAATTTAAATACTTAACGATACAAATTATGAAAAAGTAATTAAATATATTCATGACGTTGAAATTTTTAAACCTAATAAGTAATTTGAACTAATTTTTCTTCATTTGAAATTCCTAACCGACGTGATGGGCCTGGTACGATTTTACTGTAATTCTTTTGTTTAGGGTGTCTTTAGAGAGCTCTATGCCCTATTTTTCATTCATCTAATACACTCAATTTCTTGGAACCTATATTCCCTTTTATGAATTCCAACATCCATGATCAGTCAAATTAGAAGTTCGTGGAATATCCTGTTATGATATAGACACACATTTCAGAAAAATGTAAGTAGAGCCCAACATATTTTAAAATAAATATCACGGAAAATCCAACATATTTACTGGCTTCTTTTCCCATGCATGAGTGGCGTAAGATGCCAGTAAAATTTATTTCAAAATGAACGCTGCACAATTCAGTGTCGAAACTGTCGTACGGTTGAGGCCTGATGACTGATTTGGTCTAAAAATCACGTGGAGCTGTTCGGATACCTAGCCGGGGGGGACAGAATTTATAGCTTTGCCTCTACTGCGAATATTACTGTAATAAAAATTGGAATGTGCATACTAGTCGCATTAAGAGTTTCTTATTTACATCACATCATCACATTACTTTCACATGCAGTCGCGAAATATTTCCATTAATTGGCATTATTTGTTAATTGAAAAAGTGCTTTTACGATACTTGGGGAGAAATGGAAATTATATCCACTGTAAAATTATATCTGTTATGAAATCCTAATTAGACTTAGAGCCATCCCAGGGATCATTGGTATATGTTGAAAATTTGGTAGCAATGCGCAGTTTTCCTGTTGTTTAATGCGAAAGTATATTTTCATGCGGTATTTTATAAAGGGAGAGGGAACGAGGGCTGTGAAATCGTTACTGGACCTGAAATTTTCCCAAGGACCAACAGAAGAACCTAGGTTGAAAATTTGGCCACGATCCGACTTTTCGTTCTAGAGTAAAATATGAATAGGCTTCTCTGGTCGGGGGGCGGCTATGACTGATCTTAAACACTTTCCAGGGACCAATGAAACATGCTGAAAAAGTGGTATCTAGCGACTGAACTTTTTCTTATTGAGTAATGTCTAGACATCAGATAACATACTTCCATTACAAGTTAGTACGGAGTGCGTTATATTTCAGGCGCATTCTTTTTATTATTATTATTATTAATCGATTTTTTTTCTTTTGCTGTGATTAACTAAGTTAAAAATAAATATAGTTAGCTTCTTATTAACTAATTACTAAGAATATAACTTTATAGAATACTTAATAAAACTCCCCAGTTGTACGTTCTCTAAATCTCTCCACAAATCTTTCTATTTGAACCAAATATAAAATTTCATGAAAATCCTTTCACTGGGAGTTGATACATGCGGACGGAAAGACAGATAGACAGACAGATTGATGGATGGACATGGTGAAGACAATATATGCTAAC
Source organism: Mastigoproctus giganteus (assembly GCF_048544385.1). Classification (NCBI taxonomy): domain Eukaryota; kingdom Metazoa; phylum Arthropoda; class Arachnida; order Uropygi; family Thelyphonidae; genus Mastigoproctus; species Mastigoproctus giganteus. Next base: position 44,233,579 of record NC_143577.1, read on the forward strand.
GCGCGTAATCACTTTTTCTACCATGGTGGGGTTATTACTATCCAATTGTTTATGGAATTGGAATTACACGCCTTGTTGCATCTTCCACTCGGTTGACATCTGTCTTCACTTACCCTACTTCTTCTTCACATATTAAATTTGGATTTTACTTTTCTTATTGACTTCTCAGATGTAATTAGTCAGCTGTACATTGTTATTTGCATACACAGTGTACATTGTCGGATGTACATTGGGTGTTTTCAAGAAATCAAATGTTGTTTCTTATAAAACATATTAGAATACCTAATTTTTCAGATTCTTAATGGGAATTAAGAACCGAAACCTTGGCTTTTCGACAATTGGTTCATTATATGAGCTAGAATATGGATGATTGCAATAATATTGCAACGTTGAATAAAACTTATCTTCCATGTACAATTTAAAGATGTATTCGATCTATTTTAGCTTTTGTTGAATTTAAGCTTTGAATAATTGGACTCTTTACATCAATAGTTGCGTAAACATTCCTCCTTAAAATCTGTAAACTCAGAGAAATTAACTTAAAAAGTCATAAAATACCTGTATAGATTTTTTAATGAATTTTTACGTCAACAGAGTATGTTAGACTCTCTCAAGGACTTTAAAAAATTTCCTTTAAAAAGAATCTGTCTGTCATTTGATTGTAACCTAACTTCTTTATATATTTCTATGTGTTCAAGAAAAATTTATAAACACACACTTTCTATTTCTCGGAATATAAGTACTTTGTCATCCCTAATGACTAGTTTTCTCTGACGCCTAAGTATATCACAATATTTCCATCGTCATACGACTCTATCATTGTCCCTAAATTTATGTGCTCCCGCTGTATAAACACCACAATTTTTTTATACACTAAAGAAATGGGCCTTTCCCAGAACTTAAGTTGGCACATTCTAAGTGATTACCAATGCATTATGGAAGGCAGTTCTGGAAGGAGTTAACTTTATTTGTAAAATGCCATACAGATGCATAGAAAGATAAAATAAAGAACCAGAAGGGGTGGATGGAAGATAAGAGAAAAAAATTACTGAGAACAGCTGTTTGCGGATGATCTCGCAATGTAGATACAAGGGATGAACTATAAAAGAGATTTATGAATTAGCAGAGGATGAAAGGGGGGGGGGGTAAGGTCGCAAGATTAATACTGTATTGGGAAAATAGAAAATATTACGAATGGAATGAGAGAATAAAAGTCACGATGTTGTAGCAGACAGAAGGAAGGCTGGATGGACAAAGAAAAGTAGGAAGTTGTGTAGTGGAATTATATATTCTTAAGAAAGTATACAAAGCGAAACAGAATGAAAAATTTTTTTAGATAATTAGACGGGCGGTGGAAAAAGATGCACAGAAAACATAAATCAGAATACTCAAGAGAGACAGAGAAATATGAACACAGAAGTAACAGTAAGAAAAGATATTTGTAAACGTTAGTGTCGTAAAAATGAATATAAGGACAGCAAATTGCCTTTGGATCATCATTGACAACCAAAGTAAAGGTATATCTGAAGCAGAGAGAAATGGAGAGGAAATTACATCAGCGGGATAAGCATCGCGCACAGGATAGAGAAGTGAGGAACATTTTTTTTTCCGAACAGCATATCTCAGCAAATAAACTGCGAAGAAAAGAAAAAAGCTTAGTTTACTTTTATTCATAACCCGTATTTACTAGTAATGACAAATTACCACTGTTAAGAAACAAGGATGCACCTGGATAAATCCAACTGCCATGCACCCTGATAAATCCAACGGCCATGCACCCTGATAAATCCCAAGTACGTACTCTTTAGATTAAGAAATAGCGTTTAACCAAAAATAATTTCAAAATAATCGATATAAGCATACTCTTCGTGGGATTGCTTTCATTACCGCAAAAGAAACGACTATGATTTGTCAGTGATCTTCAGGTACAGTCGACAGAGGAATTTGGTGATGCCTACGCAACACTTCAGATTGATATCTTACAGATGTTATCAGATTATTCTCCATAGTTTGACACTGCTTAGACGTAGGGAAGATTAAGTCCATCATGAGATAGATGACAATAATTTTTTCATTGTTATTGTCTGAATATTTGTTCTTTTATTTTTTTATTATACAAAAATTTTAAATCGCAAGGTGAAGAAGTTGACAAAATCTTTGCCATATTTGCAAGCTATGAAGGCTATTTGAAGTTTATCCTGATAATATTAAACCTTATCAGAATATGCTACGTCATATCTTAAAATTATTTAATGGTGTGACAAAGTTTTTCGAATGTTTTTCATGATGATTACCATCATTCAGTTTCAGTTATACTTAGCTACAGTGTTTTCTCCCCCACTCCGGTGGGGATTTAGACCAGAATGGTTCGAAACGTTATTGAACAAAATTTGATTTCTCATCTTTAATTTTTCAATGGTCATTTAAATTAAAATAAATCTATAGCAACAGTAAAAGAGATGCCCTTTTCACTTATAGTCAGAGCAAGAAATATTCATATTGTACTAATAAAATGCGAATCCGCTTCGGTTAATCCCACTTTTAATGAAACCACCAAGTGATCATTCCTCTCCACGAACTAATGGTATCTTCATGGATTTGCATTTCCATAGAAAATTCCGTTGTTGCGTGGTCAGCAGAATTTTTAGCGACGTCTACCACGGTATTCGCTCAAGGTTTGAAAATTTCTCTGGAAATCCTGATAATGCTCGCTCAGCGCTGAGTAATTAATTTCATTCCGGAAACTTGAGTAATGTTTCATACTCATCTTATGTCAACAGTCTGAAATGGGCCCCTTGAGTCTATTTATTTGCTTCTTCGGCCAATAATCTTGGCCGAAGAAACAAATAAATGAAGCACCATGCGGGAACAGTGGTTCTCAGATCTATAGTTGATCCAAGAGACGTGGTCCAAATTTTTCCGTAATTTATTTTTCCTTCATAATCAGAAATATAAAGTTGATTAAGTACTCCATTAGAAAAAATCTGATCACTGTAATAAAATTAATGGAGATAAAGAAAAAAATTCTGTGGTGATTTTAATACTCCTTCCCAGTTGACTTTCCCCTGATTTATCACCCCCAAGAGAGAGGATAACTGCAAAAGTCATCCTCTCTCTCTCTTGGGGTAATAAATCATGAAGTTTCCTAGACCTCTTTCTTCCTGTAGTTATTAATTTGTGAAGACATTCTCTGATTATAACACTGTCCGTGTGGAGTTCTGAGTTCTATTGGATTAACCGTTATCCAACGGTTAACTGATGAAGGGCAACGTAAAGCCGAAAGCTTTTTGTATTACTGGTTACTGTATGTATCTAACATATTCTGTTTATCGTATGTATTTAACATTAAACCTAGTTTAACTACAACTTGTTATTTTATTTTACTTTCCGTTCCGCTCTGTGCTACATAATAGAGAATATAGAGTAATGAATCCAGAGCGCGTAGGCCTTTTTACCTATGTTCTCAGTGCTAGTTTTCTCAGATTCGAATTTTCGACTATTATACATATTTTTAACTTGAACTTAGCGATGTGCTCAGTTCAAGTTAATATAGGGAATCCAGTTAACAATGGATTCCATATATAACAATAGGCTTGTGTACATTTGTCCTACTTAATCCTGCCATATTCGACAAAAAATGACCGCATATTTACAAGATATCAGTATTTTGCGAGACGCTCTTACTTAAAACAAGAAAAACTTGTCGAATCGGAATGATTTGAACATTGCCTGTGTTCACTATCACTTTGACCATAATGCTCCAATTGATATGGTATGCTCGTTCCCGTGGTCTTTTTATCTTATATTTTGATTTTAAGTCTATACAAGTGAATATACTTGTATTCACTCTTGATTTGCATGTTGTGCAGACTGGAAAAAAATCCCCCCCCCCCAAAAAAAAACCGGAAAAACTCGTGGAGAAAACTTTTAAAACTCTGGCCTTTTCAAAGTTGCGAACCACTGTAATTTACTGTTATTTACGTTCTAAACTATCACAAAATGTACGGTATTTGTATCTGTAAAATGAGATTGGCGAACTACTTTAATGTTGAGCAATGAGTCGTTAACGGAATTACACAGTCTGTGTAATCTAAACTAGCGGATTACCTGTGTAGGAGTAATTGGCTTATCCTGCATGGATAGTTTGCACCTGAGAATACCATTTCACAGTCCTCTGCGCAGTGTCGTTTGCTTTTCTTTCACCCAAAAGGCCAGGGTCTACCCAGGCAGGATTGTAGGCTTTTGTCACACTGTAGATGAGATATTCAGTCTCAGGTGATAATTGTTGTGTTCACAATCCGTCAGTTTTTTTTTTTTTTTTGCCTTTAGTTGCCAGTGTTAATTTTTTGCTGACGTTACTCTTTATATATTATATATGCAGTTTCGAAATTAAGTGCGCTGGTAAAACACGTTTGTTTCGTGGCTTATCCTATCTCTCGAAGAGTCTAACAGGAAAAATCTAAAACATCTAAAATGTCTTAAAGTGAAAACCCCTTCACCTAGTATATTTCCAGTTGGGTCTCTCCGGTTGCGTTGTTGAGAATCTGGTCACTCTGCCCGCCCCAGCACTTCCTCAAAATCGAATACTGGTTACGCTGGTTGAACCAAGTACTCCAAAAACCATTCGCCATTTCTAGAGGGATCGTTTATGCCATTTAATTTAATTTATTGGTATTAATGGCCTTTAAGCGTGCGCTCAGAACCATAAGTGTATTATATGTGTGGAATTGTGTGTTCATGTGCTGCCTTCCATGTTGTCCAGACTGAAAAACCCGAAATAACTCAAGGGTGGACCTTCCATTTGAGATCGGCTAACTACAGCCTCGAATAAAGGGAATGTTAGAAATTCTTCCAGTCATCGACAGGAATCGAACCGCCGTCTGCCACTCCAAACGAGTGGCACAAGGCAATGGATCGCGTCTATTGGGCTTCTACGAAGTGCCGATCTTTTATTCCGGTCCCGATATTGGCATAAAGTTCAGCATTGCTAACTCTAGCTAAACTCCTCATTGCCAGGCTATACTCCTCTGACATATTATCAATTGTCACACTTTCTCACAGCAAAAAAAAAAAAAAAAAAAAATGCCAGGATCTGTAGTTGGATATATAAGACTTAACCTACAACAACAAAGTCTGCAGAGGATGTTTCCCTCCAACACCACTGGCTTTTTAGACAGTCTTGGAATTGACAACGAAACTCATTGCTAACGAAAATTACAGGATCAACACCTTCCAAAAAATGTACCAACTTATCCGGTGTATGCTTCAAACCTCTCAAAAAGGTGCGACTGAAATTCAATCACTCCGACCACCAAGGGATTTGTGTTAAAAGATCATTTAGGACGGAGTAGCCCAGTGTTTTGCGTGTTGTTCTCATATAACATAATTTTCGCACATACTCCTATCAGATTAACTGTTTAGTCTTAACCTTTTAGATAGTCAAGAAAATCTGTGTCGCATACTATACATACGAGATGCCAAAAAAAAAAAAAAATGTTCGGCCACTGAACTTTGTATCTTTAAATTGTAGCATGGTAATGAGTGGAGACTTGTTTAAACATGTTCCGTGACTCATCTAGATATTTTACTGCATGAATGAGTCGGTTATCTGCAATCAGTCAGAATTAGCGCGCGTTGAATAGAATATCTTTTGTATTCGTCACACTTTAAAATATGAATAACGAATGAGTTAATTTTCAAATTAGGGAAAAATGCAACTGAAACCCACGAAATATTAAAATCAGAGAACATTCTGTGTCATTCGAAGACTTTTTAGCGATTCGCAAAGTTTGCAGAGGACTGGTAATCCGTCGAAGATGTCCTCACTCTGTTTCTCGCCTTCCCTACCCCCCCAGCAAACTTCAAAAATAAATGATTCAGTCGCTCGTGATTGAATCATTGAACCGCCGTTTAGCCATCCGCGAAGTTGCTATAGTGAAATTGATATTTCTTACGGAGCATGTCAATTGTCAATCAATTTTAACACAATATTTGGGAATGCAACGCTTTTCAGCCAAGTTTATACTTCACATCCTCGTTGAAGATAACAACGTATGGTCATGACACAGAAACAAAGGCCCAGTCCTCTCAGTGGAAGACTGAGAGGACTGGGAAGACTCTTCTCCAAGACCCAAAAAAGCAAGACAATCTCGATCAAATGTGAAGATCGTAGTTATCATATTTTTTGACTCATAGGGCATTGTTCATTATAAATTTTCCCTTCAATCAAACAGTGAACCAGGAATACTAAACAGCAGTTCTACAACGATGCTGCTCGGAGAAACTGCTGGGAAAAGTAGGCTTCGGAGAAACTGCTGGGAAAAGTAGGCTTCGGAGAAACTGCTGGGAAAAGTAGGCTTCGGAGAAACTGCTGGGAAAAGTAGGCTTCGGAGAAATGGCGCTTGCACACTTGGCACTTTACATTCAACAATTTCTTGCGAAGCATCACATCACTGGTTCCTCCATCCGCTATACATTCGGGATTTAGCTTCCAGTGTTTTTTCTTTTTCTCAAGCTTAAAGTCTCCTGGAACGGTTACGGATTTGCACGACTGATGAAGTTATTCAGAAACGCGATACAGGAACTATAGCAATTCCAAAAGAAACCTATCAGAAATGCTTCCAGAAGTTGCAGAAGTAATGGAATCGGTGTATACAGTGCGAACGAGACTACTTCGGAAGAGATTCATTCGAATAGCCAGTAAGCTTCTTCATTTCTCAGATATTAGTTCATTCCCGAACTTTTTGATCACACCCTGTATATTTTCTACATGCTTGCAATACAGCGTTTAATAATAATAATCTTGTGTCTAACTGTTCTTGTTATATGTATTATCTTAATGTGAAGTAGCCAAAGTCTACTTGACCTCACAATTCTGTTTTATACAGTATGTCTGTCTGCAGTGTAATCAGCAACATTTTTTGATTTGTTTGAAAGAAGACCGGTTTTCAATCTTCTGTATTGCTTAAATGCTTAGTTTGGTTCGATTTAATTGGATTAATAAACGTAGCTAAGACTATGAATATGGATGTGGGTCAGATTTAAGAATTTCTCTTTGAAAATATTCCTTGACCCCCACATGAGACCTACAGCTTCGTACCAGATAAAAATGCCCTTTTTGAATTTGACTGCTATTTTATTAAAAGAGATCAGATGAAGAGAGTTAGTGCACATAGATATTATCTGATCATTTCTCAGTTGTTCAATAACAGCAACATAGCGATTTTATAGTCAGCGAAGTAAATAGACCCTAAAAACAGGTACTGAAATACAAAGAATAACATTTTTACTATTCTTCATAAGAATCTGTAATAATACCAGAGCATAATCCAAACGCCCATATCTAACCAAACCAGGTCATTTATACTGTGGAAAACAAAGAGATAATATCAAACTCATAATTTGACATCTGACCTCTAGATTCGGATCTCAAGTTCTTTAAAGCAGTTTTTGTTGCTATAATGAAAAAAAAAAAAAAAAAAAAAGAAAAAGAAAAAAAAAAAGCACAGTGACTATAGGTATTCAATAGACGATGGGAAAAGTGTAACCCCGTTTTCATATAATAAATTTTAGGGAATTAAAGTTTTTGTGATTTTAACCCGATTTTACGAAGAATAAATGCAAGTAACGTGAATGCCTTAATTCCGCATTGAACACTAGTTGGCTCAGTCGCAGATTCGCGGTCATTTAAGAAAATTGAGGGCAGAGCGCCACTGGGTGGTAAATTGAAAGAAAACAATAGAGTTTTTCATATTAGAAACATCACGCGACTCCCTGTGAAATAATTGTTTCTTAGTCATTAAATAACTATTAAAAACTGAGCCCCATTTTCAAAACCCAAATGATAAGAATTCCTATGGGAAAAAAATGGGAAAGAATGACAGATATAGCGCTCATAACGAACAATGGAATCGTTACGATGGTCAATGTTATAAAAGCAATCATTCTAATATTGACCATCGTAACGATTTCATTGTATGTTATTTGGATCAACAAATGGATGGAGACTTACTTTCAAAATATCAGAGCATATTAAAATATACAATTTTTGATGTGGTTTTGTGAAGATACAAAAACAAGTGATGCGTCCTCTTGATTCCATTCCAACCTCAGAAGCGACTCAATTGACAGGGTTAAGATTGGCTATCGTCTTGGAATCAAAAATTAGGTGCACCTGTATGAAGTAATCCAATTAATACCATGGCATAATATTTTTATTGTCTGCAATGCTGAAGAGTCTGAGATAGTAATTTGTTTTCATATCACCAGGACAGAAATACAGTATTTGGTGATTAATTGGATTGTAGCGTTATTAGAGCAAAGTAAGCAGCATGAATGCTTCTCAGCCCATTGGGGTGCAGAGCTCTATCGAATTTAATAATATGATTTTGGAATATTACTTCCCATATATTTTTGTTTCAATTTAAATACGCTAAAATTTTATCAGCAGAAACGTTGTAACTCTGACCTTTTTACCTATTTTGAGAGACTTTTGTACTCATTTTTAATCAAGCTAAGCTATTTATCTAGGTACATTTTTATAGATATAGCACTGATGACAGCAGCATACAGTTATGTGAAGTAGTTTAATCCGTGATTTTCATCGATATAAAACAGGATCTGTGAAACTCTCTTATGGACAATAACAGGAGACAAAATTGTTGCATGATAAAAGATTACGTGATAACTGAATTCAGTATAGTACGTCTGGGGTCAACCGAGAATTATAAAATGTCAGCACATGTTGTCGTGACACACCTGTAAGAATACTCAAGTGAGAAACGTTTATGCGCAGCCTTGGTCCTTGCTGAATATTGCATGCTTTGGTGCTTGGACAAAACACGGAAAATTTGAGAACCACGTTCAGCTCTGCAGCTTCGGTACCTTTAGCCTACTGGTGTTGTATCACAGTTGGTTGTAACAGTAAAACGATTAATAGCTCGTAAAAACCTTATTATTTCATAATAGATTAATAATTGCACACGTTTGTTACTGAATTATTTTAGCATTTTAGTTAATGAGGAAATAAACGACTCAAACCTTCATAGGTTGAATTGCTTTGATTTTTATGAGATGAAGTTGATATGACCTATCGCTAGCTAGCGCAGAAACATAAAAAAATCTGGTTATGTCACACAGAGAGTCTTGTACTCGAATTAACAGCTAATTGGAGAGTTGTTATGAGTTAGAACTAATGTAGCTGTGAAAAGTCAGTGAGTTGTATGTTGAAATTGTCCGGAATTTTTCCGGGAACAAATCCATGTCTGTATGATTTTGTTTAATTTTAATATGTAAATTATACTTTATACTGAAAAGAAAAATTGTATAATATGGAAACAGTATACAGATGAGGTGGCACAACTTGGAAAAACGAAAAGCGAGACAAAACTCTAGTTATACAAATATTTTTTTTAATTCTGTATTCAGACCGACAACCTCGTATACAAAGAACCAACGAAAGATATTTTTGTTGCTCCGAGCAAGCTTACTTTTTGCTGCCCATTTTTTTAAAAGAACAAGGGCTGCGGAAAGTCGTGACATAAAACTCATCACTCCAGATGGCTGTACGAGTTTCTTTATACGGTCACACGAGCCTTGCAGTTGACCTTTAGTTGTGGACAGCAAAGACTGTAGTCACTAAGACGCCAGTAGCCGAAAAGAACCCTTTAGCCTTCTACTCTATATTGGAAAATATTGGTATTGCTATAAGCATAGCCTAGTTGTAAACAACTTTAATAGGTAGAACAATGTGGACTTTATTTTATTTCTAAAGAGAGCTAATTGTTTTAATTCGATGTTTACCGTTGTCCAGTCAATGAAATCTAAACTTTGTATTTTGATAGTCATGCAAGAAAAAGTCTTTCCATGGAATTAAATTCGCTAAACGTGACGTGTTATCATAAAGGATAAATTACGATAATAAAATAGAAAACCGTCTCTGTTTATCTATTTGGAATTCACGCCCATTAAAGCTTATCACTGTCGGTTTTATGGCTTGGATTTTTCTAAGAATTTCTCAACTCCGCACGTCCGCCCACCCACACAGATTACTCCATTAGAAGCATCTGAGAGATATAACAGAAAAATAACGTCTTCCAAAGAAAATGATAAAGAATGTGACAGATATTATTACTGTATACAATGCAGTGCGTTAAAATTTACTTTTTTGCTTCGTGTATTTATTTCTCCCCTTGTGAGCACGCAGCTCATAATCGGGGCATGTTAGAAACGCCCACTTAGGTGATAAATAATGTTCATTTGATAGGGAGGATCAAGATAATGTGTTCCCCTCTTCCTTGAGAAATTTACTTGGCCTCTCTTAGTTATCTGTTTGCGAACTGGTATTTGCAACATTTTTTGTAAGAGTAAAGGGCCTTGAGGAAGTTGTCAGAAAATAGCGATCGTTGAAAACTTCTTAAAGTACTCATAATAATTGTAACTAGGGATTACATTAATTCTCATGACCAATAGATTTATATTCGCATTGTATAGTACATTAAACTGCATCCAACTTTATTACTTCATTTTATTGAATAACATTGACATCTGCTCACCCTTTCCTCCGGGAATCTTACAATTTACCGTGTGAAATGCATGCTGCTATTTGACCTTGTAAAACAGACAACACAAAGCAATGTTTTAGATAATTTGTAATCTTATACTTAATTAACACCGTGCTCTAGTTAGTTTTCTAAATGTACCATGTCGATCAATTCATTTATGCATATATCCTCGGACTCTGACCTTAATGAACCCATCCCATCTCAACTGGATCAAAATTACTAAGATTTGAAAAAAACTTCTTTAGTTTAATATTAACGATAGCCTTAATCCAGCAAGGAATGTATCTCAATATAAAAAATATTAGGTGCAATAAATTAAAATAATTTTAAGTAATTTTAAAAGTGTAGAATGAGAGCTTACTTAGAATCTTTATAAACTTATATATTCGCATTATTTTGTCAGATTTTAATCAGTAATATTTAAACTGAAAGATCTCTCTGTGTATAACATAATTACAATGCTCTTTCATTTTTAAAATATTCATTTTAAAAAATTATCTATCTTTCAAACTGTATTAAAATTGTACTTTCCAATTAAACTACATATTGCACTTGAGATCAGCTGCACAATGCAGTTAAACTAAAATTAATTGTAATTGTGATATGATTTGTCCTCCATCAGTGGATTACCATATCACAATTACTGGACTCTTTAAAATTAAAATGAAAGGAAATTTTGTTTTTTTCATATGAATGTTCCTTTCTAGGAATATTCGTATGCAATGACGTATCTCATCTTGAATCATAATTTTAAAGGTGGCATAGATGAAAAACATATTTTTCTTTCTTTTGTTTTCCTTCTAAACAACATAGATTTAAATTTACATACCTGGCTTTTGTCTCTGGGGGGATAGATGCGGGGGGAACTTCCGTGTGAGAAACTAGGTCTGCTGAAGTCCTGCGAACTTTCAAAACAGTTTCAAATTGCCAATCACCGCACCAAGAGATTCATCCAAAATGTCACTTACAGAAATACCAGCATCGCGATGCCGTTCTTTTCCCAAAAGGACCAAAACGTGTAATCTGTGACGACCTGACAAGTCTTCGGAAAAGGGGGGTTGGAGTTCTGCTCACTCTGCAAACAATTCTTCCGGTCAACAGTTTACGTTATCGCTTTACGTAATCGACGACTCGCGCGAACCGCTTCAACCTGGGCTAGCTGCCGGAGAAAATCGACGGCGGCACCCCTGCCATTCGTTCTTTCCCCGAGCACAACGACGGCAGAGGATTAAAGACAGACTGCGAACTAGAAATCACGTGTCGACGCCTCGCCAACCCAGAACTCCTTGAATGGCAGGAACGCCCGTGTGGTGCACTTTGGGAGGAGTCGGTCGGATATGCTGGGTGGATAAGGAGAGAGATTGATTCACTCTCGCCAATGCGAAGGCGACAACTGATGACCTGACATCAGTCCGGGAGCAACACACATCTAAACATGGTTGTCCTTAGATCATCGGAGACAGGGACCTTTGGCTTTAAAGCAAGGCATCGCCTTTTATACGTTCTCACCAAATAAAATCAAATTTCATCCCTTTGCAAATTCACAACAAGCAAAGGACAGAAACATACTCACAAGAAACCCCATTTCTTAACATCGTCTCTGTGATTTATGGATTGGTAAGTTTACATAGAATATTTCGTTCTTTGCATCGGGATATTTTATCTTTTCAATCCTCTTCAGTCATCCATCAACGGTCAACATTTCACCGGTCGCTCTTGGCGATTATCATCAAGAGCTTCTCTTCCAAGACATTCCTTATTCCTCTTTGAAGATAGAAGATACAGAGAACACTAATATTCATGAATACACAGATTTAATAAATACTGAAGCACCTGGTTGATTTGCAAAGTGGATATAGTTGTCAACTTTTCCTCATTGTTGGAGGTTATCTTCATTTTATCATTAAAGATATTTAATGGTAAAATTAGCTGTTTCTAGTATCCTTATTATAAAAATGGTATATTTTATTTAAAGACACTTTCATTTATGCCTACGTACCTTAATATACTGGTACCTATAAAATGTTTAAATTTATTTCATATTAATCCACCCACAACAAATTATCAAAAATATGGGAATTATTTGACATTTTCCTGCATATTTTAGTTAATGAGCACAACTTGTAGCGTTAGTCTCGCTGCGGTAATCGATGTCGAAGCACATAAAATTTTATCGCTGTATTGTTTTTTTTGTTATCGTTATGTATGGCGTATGCAATTAAAATTTAATTTCAAGTTTATAAAATTTTAACTGCATCTAGCATAGCCATTTTTAGCGTTGTGAATCAGATTTTGCCATCGGACTATTAGAAATTTTGGTAAAGTAACTGGATTGGATTGCCTGAATTTGCGCTTACCTTACAGCAGAACTATATCATATCTGCAAATTGCGTGTATTCTGTGATACGTTTGCCTACTTTCTGGATGAAAAACCTGAGTTTCCAGGAGAAAAGATGCAATCTTTGCATGACTAACTTGGCCACAGGTTGATGTTGGTGTAGTAGGATTTTAGGTGCATCAGCGACTAAGGCCATATTGCTCCATATATACTGTGCCTGTAAATTGCGTCTGCTCGGTGGGCGATTTTCTGTTTGCTGAGCGAAAAACCTCAGTTTCCGGGAGAAATAAATCATGCCACCTTCGCCTGAGATTGACTAACTCAGCCACGTTGTGAAAAAGGCCCATAAAAATTCCTCCTGCCATCGACGGGACTCGAACTGAAGTCTTTTCCGCTAGTGTGGGTAGGGGGCTTTTATTAGGTTTTTCATATTTTAGGAGGTGACCCTGATGTGGAAGGTGAAAATCCAAATTGCCGTGCCAGTCTCGTCGCTTTTTTTTTTTTTTTTTTTTTTTTTTCGCCGTGTCAGCAGAACTGAAAATGGAGAATTCTTAACTTTGCATTGTGATATAAATTATCTCAATTTCAAGGTCGTGATACTACGGGAATTTCATGGTGACATGCAACTGCCATTAGATGAATTTGCTCCAATATATTCAACCCGTTGTTAAATGGAATTGGTTTCAGCATATTCAAGTTGTGTGATGAATTTTAAAATCAGTAAAGCATCGTATCCAAATATCCAAGTATCTATCAAAGGTCTGTTTTTTTAGGGGAACCATAAGAAATGTGCGTGATCCTGTCACAAACAATCGTTGACTGAATCTGTGATGCATTTTTGAGCCTTGTAGCAATTTCTAATGTCTGAAAATGGGTGTCGCGCGTATTGATAGCGGAACAAAAGTTAACTCGACTGTACAGATCACGTTTTTTTTTTTTTTTTTGGAATGGTTCCTCCTAAATTAGTACATTTTTATTCGCGTTTATTAACATGGATAGAATTTCATCGGGAGACAAAAGTGCAACGCATGACTTGAATACAATAGTCCTTCCCATCTTCCCAGAAAATTTCATGTTGCTTCATTGATCTACGGTTCTCGCTAGGAGCATACGCTTTTTTTACAAAACAGAAGCACCTATCTGAAAAATTTGTTTTTCCTCTGTCATTGATGAATTTACCCTTTGTTATTTTCATATGAGGTGTGGCAAATAAAGTTCCCGGAATGGTGCAATAAAAATAACACTAAGTGAAGGAGCACAGTTTTATTTTGATTCAAAGTAATCACTACATGATTGGATGCACTTATTACACGGTTTTAAAAGTTTCTGAAAGTAGTCAGCGAAGGCGTGCAAAGGGATGATGTTCGATTCGGCGGTTACGATTTTCTTTATGTCCTCAACATCCTGAAATCTCTTTCTTCTTTGAGGGTAGTTGTCACCTCGAGAAAGAGGAAAAAGAGTGCTAATGCTAGATCGGGAGAGTACGGTGGATTGGCTGGTTGATCTCTGCAATGGCATGTTTCGTTAGAAATGTCTTAACAAGTCCGGATTGGACAGGGGGGGGGGCATTGTCGTGCAACAAGAACCAGCCTTTCTCTCGAAATTGCGGCTTCACCCGGGAAACGCGCTTCAATAGTCTTTGAAGCACCTGTACATAGAACCCAGCATTGATTCTATTCTTCCCCTTCAGGTACAAATTCCTTGTGAATCACCCTGCTTGTCTAAAAACTGTTTCAGCATCGTCTTTGATACTGGACTTAAGTAGACAAAATTTTTGGACGTTCTTGATGATTTTGAAATCTACTCCATGCTCTGACGCTTCGTCTCTGAGTCGTACTGAAGCACCCAACACTCATTTCCAGTTACAATATAATCGAAGAAATTAGGATTTTCTTCAAGTCTGGATGAAGTCTTCGCATGATAATATTTTTCGTTGCTTCTGCTCATCCAGCCTTCCTTTCCCTAAATCTTCATGTAGAATTTGACGAATCGTCTCATTATTCATATTCAGTTAATCGGCCATCATTCTGAAGATCAAAGGACGATCTCTTGCCAAAATTTCCCAAACTTTTGCAACTCTGTCCTCATTTTAGAGAGGTTGACGGATGCTCATTTCTTGTGTCATCGCGAACATCCTCACGTCCGTCTTTGGATCGCTTATAGCATTCAAGCACACTGGTTATGGTAATAAAACGTTAAGTTGTTTCATCACTATAAACATTTTTTAACATTTCATACGTTTCTGTTGCAGATTTTCCAAGTTTAAAGCAAAATTTTTTATTCGTTCTTTGCTCCATTGCAAAATCGTGACACGGAACGTTAACCCTACTAACGAAACTGGTTGTTACTCGAAACCTGTCAGTTCTACTGGACAATTTAATCTATCTGTTGGAGGAAGTTTGAACGACAACGTACCACTTCCTTTTATTTTCAAACTCATCGAACATGACTGCAACAGCACCAGTCCGAGAACTTCTTTGCCACACTTAGTATCTTCTTCCATTGGATTCGGCCGAATATTCGAGGATATCGAAGCATTCTTAGTACGTATCTTCCGTCCCCCTTTCTTCGTCTTCCGCTTGACAACGCTCAGTTCAACCTTTCCCAACCTTCCCCTGCCCTTCTTCATTGTTTCATGAAGATCGATTCGTGTTCTTTTTGATCTCAGATAATTGTCACATTCAAAAATACCTCCACAAAGCTATCCCTCATAAGGAGGGGGCTCCTCCTACCGCTGTAATTCGTTTATTCCCTATCAGTTCCATCAATCATGATATTAGCCTTTTAATAGCCAAAAGGTACATATTTAGAGAAAGAATGAGGGGAGGGGGTTGGATTAATGAAGTTATCGTGGTTTCAAATATATTCAGTGGCGCTGAAAGTGTTGGGAGTAAGCTCCTCCCAGGAACTCTTGTAGATGACCTGGACCTGAGCCACTATTAAAAAAAATAAAAAGAAAAAAAAGGAGACAACGAAGTTGACAAGGCTAGGGTTCGATTCCCATTGCTGGTGAAAGTTGAGGATAATTCCGATAGAATCTGATGGGACTTTTATATGACTTTTTTTTTCACACAGCAACCGAGTTAACATTATTTTTTCCCTCATTTTTTCTCCTGGAAACAGGTATCTCTCAAGGGCGATACAGCTTTCATATTTTGGGTGGAGGGGAGGATGAAAAAGTATATAAAATTGTTCTCTTTACAACAGTTGCTAAACGTGCTTTTTGGAATAAATTGGAGAGCTATTTCCCTGACTAGCCTTCCGCCCGGCTGATTTGCCCTTAGTTTTTCATCTCAAGAAACATGCAAGTTGACTGTAAAGATGGGGAAGTTATGAGACCACTCTATAAGGAAATTGGAGAACATACTTAGAATACTGTGCCAGATATGGAGGCCTAACCTAAAAAAAAAAAAAAAAAAAAAAGACGCTTCTCAAAAAGATCCAAAGACCTTTTTAGGAACCACCTGATAAGACAAAAGAGACGCCTATATGAACAAGTGACTTGGACATGTACAGAGCTTGGAAAACTCTTTTTGAGGAAAGTTGATTGTAAGACTTTTTCAATGGAATAAATTGCCTTCATGAGTCGGTGAGATTGACGGCTTTTGAGAAATTCAAGAGCCAATAGAATTGGTAACTACTGGAAAAGGGGAACAGTTTTTTTCTTTTCTTTCTTTCTTTGTTTTTTATTATTTTTTTTTGTTGTTGTTTTGCTGGTGTACCCAAAAAAAAAAAAAAAAAAACACAAGCTTCGGCATTGAATCCTATGGCTAATACACTGCTCCACAAAATTAACAGAACAAAATGTTTTTCATGAATATTTTATTGTGAATAGCGTCGCCGAAGGCGAATATTTGACATAATAGGCGTCCTGGCGTGCAAATTCCGAGTATCCAATATAAATCGATCTAACACCTTACAGAGCCGCACATTATGCAAATTATTCATGCCTATAAAAACACAGGTTGCGACCACATCACTTCATTCCCTTTTTTGGCTTGCTCAGTGGGACAGCCACATCTTCAATACTCAGGATGACAAGTTATCGTCATTTAGATGATTCTTTGAGATAATGGACCCTTGAACAACTTGAAGCCGAGGAATTACAGGCGGAGGTGGCACGTTGGCTTAATATGTCACGTAGTGTCGTCTCGGTACTATGGAAGCAGTTTCAGGAGACAGAAACAATTACAAGAGGAGCTGGGCTGGCCAAAGTCGCCCGTAGGCTAGTTCAACCAGAACAGATCGTTATCTGGCGCTAACAGCAACGGAACTCTACGATTTCCTGTCATCAACTGTCTCTTGAGGTTGCTGCAGTTACAGATGAAAACATTTCCAACCCGACTGTGTTAAGGAAGCCTGTAGTTTGTATCCCATTAACCTCAAACCACCTCGGAGCTCGTCCAAACTGGTGCCACGAACATGCGACTTGGAGCCCTAACAAATGGGGTAGTTCTGTTCTCTGTTGTTGTTGTTATTTAGGAGCATTAGCAACTAAGGCCATATTGTTCCGGGGATATGCGGTGGTCGTTCCCTGACCTTTCCGCATCCTCCGTATTTGGTGGTCACGGGCTCGAACCCGGTCTAATCAAGAAGTGTGTACTACGCACTGCTGCTCCTGCCCACCTGGCTACGGAGGCGCCTTTCTGTTCTCTGATCAGTCCCGTTTTAAGCCTACAAACAAATTGTGTACGTTTTTTCATCTGGAGAAATGGTACCATTTCTCCGACATCACAGAAAGGGACACTTACGGGAGAGGAATAAGGATCAACGGCCCCATCCCTCTTCATGGTATTGGTAGGGGTACTATGACTGCGCAGAGGTACCGAGAACAGATCCTCAAACCCTATGTGCGAATTTTTAGGGGTGTGGTTGGCCACCCTAGATTTTTTTTTTTTTTTTTTTTTTTTTTTCATGCACGACAACGCCACTGCACCTAGAGCTCAAGTGGTGGGGAATGTCTTGATACTGAAGATATCCAACGACTGCCGTGGTTAGCACGATTACAGACTTAAATCCGATCGAACTGTGTGTGTGTGACGTCCTTGCGGGTCGCATTGCACGCTGACAGCCAACTCCTCGGTCACTTGGTGAGCTAAGGTGTTTACTGTTGGAAGAACGGGATTTGTTGCCACAGAATCTTATAGACAACCTTATATCGGGAATGGTGCACCGGTGTGGCCTGTTTATTCGTTGGGGGAATCGTACGCCGTACCGAAGTCATATCACCATATTTTCGAGCAAAAAAAAAAAAAAAAAAAAAACAAACTATTATATTTAGGCCACTCGAATAATTAAATTCATCTGCCGTGCTGTGTGTCTTATGTCTGTTAATTGCGTGTGTTCTATGGTCGATTTGTCTGTTTTGCTGGACGAAGAACCCCAGTTTTAGGGGGAATATATTTTCGAGCATCTTGTATCGACTTCTGTAATGTGACCTTTTTGGTAATTCTTATACAACCCTTAAATGTCCCTTGTACCTGCTCAGAGTTTCTCGCTGTCTCCTTATTTCATCATTATTCTGTGGTACACTACCATACCAGTTTTGTCCCGCTTCATCGCAAGCTACATGAGTTACACCACGTTTTCTGCGTGTTTTGTTAATTTTGTCGAGAAGTGTACTAAAAGAACCTCTTTAGCACAGCCCATGTAGACTTTGACATTTTCTTTTTATAGTAATGTCATCTTTTATTTCATTACATGGAATGAAAATCTGAGTTTTTTTCCAAAACATTTTGAGCTCACTCCTCCCGTCTTGTCTTGAAGCTACTTCTAAACGAAAACTAAGAATATCTAACTCAAGCCTTATAACTCCTCTGACCGTTTGGTCGTCCCGGAGTATAAACAGAAAATTTATTATTATTATCTTTGCCTACATCACCCCGTTATCTGGTTCTCTATCTTATTACGGTCCGCTCAAGAAATACCTAATCGCCTAATGTTAGCTTGCAAGACGATTAACCAGAAAGAATAGCCCTTGTTTTTCTCCTTCCTTGGTAACCTTGGGATCCCGTCATCGAACATAAATGCTCCATATCCTGGCTAAAATGCTTAGGAATAAAATAGATGCCCTTCTCCCAACATAGAGTTGAACTTAGATATTCAGTGCAACTCAAGACAATAGAAATATGTGTAAAGATCAACAGTTTTCCTGCCTTCGATTCCATGAAATCAGCCGCATTAATGGTGTATTGAATGCCAAGGTTTTAACTTTGGCCAAAATAACAATCAAACCTTGAATAGGTTACCTCAGTGTTTCTCAACCTTTTCGTTGTTGCGGCACACTACAATCACTATTATACTCATATATGTATATATAATACACTTATTATTTGTTTTTAAAACTTTTAATGTCTTTTTTTGAACGTACACGAATTGCATGAAATTTAAAAGAAAAGAAATTATTTAAAAGAACATACATGAAATTTAAAAGAAAATATATTTAAAAAATTAACATAATTATTTAAAAACAAAAAAATATATACAATTATAACATTTTAATCAGTGAGACAGTTGGGTTTGATGAGAGGCACAGTTTTTTTAAAACGAGGATTTATTGTGGGCTTACTCTCAGCTCCTCTGCTACCGACTTGACTCTCTTTTTTTTGTTTAATCTCGTTTAAAGCAGAAACACTGTTTCGCACGAGTAGGAAGTGGAAAACGGAAATAAAATTCTAATTCCCTTTTCCGAAATTCGTGGAAATTCATTTTGATTTTGATCCAAAATTTGCTAATATTAGCGTTATAAAATGAATTTCCAGCGACTGGTCGCTACGGATCTCAGCCAATTCTTCTTCCTCTTGCAAATTAAGTTCTAACATTGGAAGTTTTCTTGTTGCAAATGGGTCTCTTACCCACAAATATTTTTTGGTATAAAGGGACGGGAAGTAATGCTCAATTTTTATCTTTAACAGCTCTAATGTTTCGTTTATTACATTAATTATTTTAGTATAATTCGTTTTGGCAGTCAAGGGAAACATTTTCTAATTTTTTTTTTTTTTTTTTTTATTTACATATTTTTTCCTTATACTCAACTTTTCTTTAAAGGCGAACAACTTGTCAGTAGAAGAAGTGAGTAAATTTTCCTCTGAGCCTTGCATACTGATATTTAATTTATTTAGCTGAAAGAATAAATCTGCTTAGAAAAGCAGATTTACAACACCAAATTTCATCACTTAAATAATCACAAAATTCTGATTGCTCCAGTGGAAAAAATATGAGCATGCAACTCGTCCATACGCATAAGTACATTTCTTTCGATAGCCACCGAACCTCAGTATGCATTATTAATTAAAGAGAAATGATCAGAGTCCAGTTCCTCGCATAATTTTCCGAAAATACCTATTTTTTGTGGTACTGTCATTATTATTATTTTATTTTTTTCAGCTTCCTCTCCCAAAATACTTTTTGGGATTACCCGCCATGCTGGTAAAAGCAGACTTTCTGCAATCAGGTGAGATTTCTTTTTGTTTTGCCACCAGTTCGGCTACTAAATAGCTGGCTTCTTTCGCTATATCAGATATTTTAGTCATATTATAAAATTCTGTACCTTGTTTTCCAGTAGAGCTCTGCAGTCTTTTAAAATACTGTATTCCACAGTTTTGGACGATAAATTCTCATGTTTCGTAGAAAAATGACACTGCAATTTACTTGGCACCATTGATTCATTCGACAATTTTAAACCACATGCGACACATAAAGGTTGAGGACAATATTTGGTAACAGTATAAGAAAATTCCATCGCCAAATAATCATCATCATATACGACGTTTTCTTCTTTTTTGATTTGGTTGGTTGGTCGTTTTTGTTTTTGTCATTTTCTCCAAACTCGTTGTTATCAATTTGCCTCTTCTGATTTTCTTTCACTAATTTTTATCCATCGCTAATAATTTCTAAATAAATTAAAGTTACTTCTAGAAACTAATCTAGTTAATTGAAAATACCTGTTCTATACGATTTAACTAAATATGACGTTTTACAGATACAAACACAAAAAGTACTTTTAAAACACAAAGGAAATTTCTTACTATGCTGCTTACAAGTTGCACTTAATTCGTAGTCCTATGCTTTACGCACATATTATACAACTGCAAAATGCACTGCGAGGTGCCTGGGAAGACCCTCAAGTGATAAGAATGGCTGAATAAAAGTGAACAATTTTAGGCCGCCGTAGCCTAGTGGTCAGGCGCGCGGGTGCATAAGTACACGTGCCTTGAGTGACCGGGGTTCAAGCCCGTGACTGCTGAATACGGTGCTGTTTCTTGTATTCTATCTATCTTGTGAACTCCTCTGACCATTTGGTCGTCCTGGAGTATAAACAGAAAATTTATTTATTAGTAAGAATCAAAAGGTGAATAAAAGTGGACAGATCTAGTACTTGGAATTGAACGTGACGTCACATTGACCACCGGAAGGAACTCGGATCGGCGCAGCATAAATAAACGAATTCTTTATTTGAATTAATTTTTATTATAAAACTTGGATTTATTATTTTTTTTTATTTGGATTTTCTGTGGCACACTTGTAACAAGGTATATAGGGGGAACCTATATACCTTTGTTTTTTTGAGGTCTCCTGGAGACCTCAATAAAACAAGCACACTTGAAGCATACTCGCGGCACACAGGTTGAGAAAACACTGGGTTACCTATGACCAGTGTTACAGAAAACAAGTAACAAAAGCTTAGTTAATAATATAATCTTTATTGTATACAAAAGGATGTATACAATGTATCCTTCACGGCAGGAATGCCAGGGGCTTCACATTGGCTGGTGGACAAAGGCCTTGAGGACGGGGCGCACATCGAAATTCGGGTTTATCCCCTAAGGCCAACAATATAATAAGTTTTAGTTAAATTATTCACAATATATTCATAAAGATATTATACAGTATTTTTGACATTATATACAATATTATACAGACATCCTTTTTTAAATTTATTATACTGCGACATTACTGTGCAGTTTGCCTGGTTGAGTTTAGGTCATCAAGGATCTCTCTTCGATATTTGCGATCCTTGACAAATTTGTAGAGATCGCCTTCGATTGCTTGGACTGTGATAAACATCTGCTTTGGGAGAAAGCGGTCGCTAAGGGCTAGTCTATTATGGTTGGCTATAAGTGTTGGAGCTGACCTCAGTCCAGGTTGAGGGATTCTCCAGCTGCACAGTTCCCATACATTTGGCTCCGAGATTATTCCAGTGGTCATTTTGGCAGTTGGTGTGAGGCGTCTTTCCATTATAAGGTTTGGCAGTCGGGCAAAGTTCAGTGCGGTTGCCATCGCAGTTGTTCTTTGCTGGGGTTGATGATGATGTTTATGTGTGATTCAACGAAGGAGCTAGTATTCGGAGGAGTACACACGCTTGATATTCGTGGGGGCTGCAGATGCCCATATTTCTGAGGCGTATAACACGACGGAGTATACAGAGGTGTATACGTACCGTCGAGTCACGTCCAAATCCTTAACGTAGAGTAGTTGTTGTTTGGTAATCCACCGCATTTTACAGAATTTTGTTATGAGCTTGTCAATGTGGGGCTTGAAAGTCAGTTTGCAATCGAAGACGACTCCCAAGTCCGTATGTATATTTACCACTGGAAGGAGAATGCCATCTAGAGAAGTTTGGACTTCAGTGGGTTGGTGCTTCAAAGAAAAGACAATTTGGGCTGATTTTGTAGGATTAATAAGTAGTCCAAATTGATGGAGATAGAATCCTAAGGATCGTGTAGCTTTCGATTGATCTTTTCATTAATTTTTGAGATATGTTCGCCGGGGTTAATCTGGGTGTGTAGCTTAATATCGTCAGCATAGCAGATTATGTCTTCTACCTCTTGCACAAACGGAATAATGGCTGCAGTAAATAATACTCCGGAGAGGACTCCGCCTTGGGGAACTCCCGCAGTGATTTTTCTTGAGATTATATCTTGATCCGCTGTAAGAACAATGATTCTGTCTGATAGCAGGGTTGTGATAAACCACAACATGTCACCTTTTATATGGAAGTAATTTTCTATGAGGTGAACGAGCGAGGGAAGTTGCTGATTGAGTGATGATTGAGTCGAAGGCAGCTTGCAGGTCGACGTATGTGACGGCAAGTTCTGCTTTAGCTTCTAGTGCTCTGAGAATGGTACTGGTTATGGATGTCAAATTGGTGACTGTGGATCTTCCGGGAATGGCATAGTGAATTTGTGGGGGTTTGTGAGGCATGATTTGATTGGTGATGGTCGAAAGTAATGCCTTCTCCATAAGTTTCAAGAGGCTGGAAGAGCGAGAGATTGGCCTGAACTGTTTAATGAGGGATGCAGGTTGGCATTTAGGATGTGGCCTCACAGCATATCTGTTTCAGAGAGGGGGAAAGTAGTGCTGCGTTAAGACACGGTTAAAAATTGAGAGTAGTTGTTGTTGTTATGGGAGTTTAAAGGCGCATAAGCTACTATGGCTATAATGCGCCTAAGAGAGTAGTGGATTAAGTTAGTTTTCGAGGAAGGCACTGTCTTCACTAGTTCTTACGGAGCAAAAACGGTGCGGCGTTAAACCAACCCTTTCCTTACCTGGAAAAGGTTCAAATCCTGCCGACAGGAAATTTTATGGACTTTTGCACACCTTGGTTATGTTAGTCGGTCGTGGGGTGATTTTTTTTTTTTTTAAATTCCAGAAAGTCGAATTTTTCTCCATCAAGTGGACCATGTCATCCAATTTACAGGCACGACACACCGTCTCTTCATGGCCTTAGTTTCTTCGATGCAATTACTAAACAGTTATCATAGGGAAGTATAATAATTTTATAATTTCGTTTTAATTATGTTGCATTATGTTACAAAACTCAGTTAACTATAAACAGTTACACTAGTTACTCCAGTTATTTAAGCTATAAAAATCTAGGTCACTTAAATGTGAATAAAAACGTTACATACGAATTATTCGTAAAATAAAGTTTTTTAAAACAAAAATAAGTTCTTCAAAATAGTTTAAAATAAACTCACATTATTATTAAATCACATAAATATTAAATTTAAAAAGGTGTCCTCGGCTAACTTATATTATCGTTTTCAAATTTTCAAAAAAAAATTCTGAAATATCTATATTTTCAGGAATTATGAAATAAAATAATTTTACTTTTTTGCCCTTCATTTATGTTTACTTAAAAGAAGAGAAAACGTAAAAGTATCTCTTCTGTAAAACAGAAAAATTTAGAGATGCAGAAATCATTCTAACAGAAAAAGATAAATCTATCTATCTGTCTGTCCGTCCGCATGTAACAACTCTATTCCCAGTGGACGGACTTTCATGAAATTTTATATTTGGTTCATATAGAAGGATTTTTCGAGCCATCCTAAATTTCAATAAAATCAACAAACAGTCTCTATATCTTTGATTTTATTGAAACTGTAGAGTTTCAATAAAATCAACAAATGATAACCGCCTCTATTTGTCGACAAAGAGTTTGACAAAAAATGCTAATTTGAGGAAATAAAATTACTTATTTTATTATGATGCCATTATTTCTCTCTTTCTCCTTGTCAAATGCTGCTTATCTCCATCCCTTTCGCCGTCCTCTGACCCTTTCAAGGTCAAAAATGTATCAGTCTTGTCTGTTAACTTATAAACTGACATTGCAAGATGCATTTGGAAGTTAGGAATTTAGAATCTTTCACCGTAGGGTATTAATCTATAGATTTATCGAATCCCTTACTTCTTTATTATCTTCATGTAATGAATTTCTGTTTCCTCCGATAAAAACAAAATTATGGTTCCATTAAACTTAAATATCGCAGAGTCGTTCCATTCTGTTTTATGATCATTGTTTCCCACGCCTAGCCACACGTGTGTAGAGAAATGCAGTTCAGACAGTTGGTATCTGATAGTCTTTCCAAGCACATCCTCGCTGGGGGAAGCATGCTCCTATTTAGCCGAGTCGTAACATTGGTCTTCTGCGAGGTGGCCATAAACTATCAACCAGGAAGTTTGAGAAGTAAGTGCCACTGGTGTTAAACCGTTCACGAACATTTACCCTCAGGCTGGCAACGGGGCTAAAAGAATGCTAGTTTAAGAGGAAACGCACTTGTCTTCAGGGTGTAGTTCATCAGATTTAATATCTGTGTCTCACAGACGTGTCTGTCAAACTACCAAACTGCGATGACAAGTGCATTAAAGGTTGCTGCTTAAGTTTGACTTTGCTTATAATCAGGGCATGTTAGAAACGCCCACTGTGGTTATAAATAATGTTCCTCAGATAGTGAAGCTCAAGACAATGTGATCCTCCTCTTCCTGGAGAAATTTACTTGACCTCTGTCAATTAGTTCTGTTCGAACTGGTCGACATTTGCAAGGAGTAAAGTGTCTTGAGGAAGTATGAAAGGTAGCGTTCGTTGAAAATTAATGAAGTATGCGTAATAATTGTAGCTAGAGATTGCATCTGTTCTCAAGTATAAATCCATGACCAATGGATTTATATTTCTCCTGGGTAGCATATTAAATATAAGCAATTTTATAGTTCATTTCGTTGCCGCCGACCTCTGCTGGAAATTATATATTCTGCTTTACATACCATCGATAAGAGTTAAACGTAAAATCGCAAATCATCTTAGGGATCCCTTCCTCAAGATTTTTCAAATAGACCAACTACCTCTGCAAAATTATTGCTTAGTGGAGGTGGTTCCTTTTCTTGAAAGGTTAAAATGTTTCATGTTGTAGAAAATAAGTATTTTATCGAATTACTTCACTCCTTGATTATTTGGCTATTACCATTCATAGTAATAAGAATTCATTGACAAATATGATCCCCATGGCCACTAAGAGATCCGGATTTGTGACTAGTATTTTACAGGTCAGTCTAGTGGTAGTGAGGTTCAACTGCCAGTTCTTTATTTAGATCGCTGTGGTCTGTATCTTGCGATGATTAGCAACGGTGTAGTACGATGGACTCTTACTCTACAACTATTGTTATAGTAAGAGCCCATCTTACTATAACAGACACTAAACTATAACAACATTATTTTACGGAATGAATCTTATTATTATTAGTTGAAAGAACCTAATGAAGAATAATATTCCAATCAATTATAGTCTCCTTTCGCTAGGATAATGCTAAATCAAAGCTACCTAGAAAGCATTTCGTAATTAGTTTCTTATTCAATATAGATATAGCAGACTTTTTTTGACATTTTTAATTCATCAGGGAAAAATAAATATTGGTAGTTTTTGTTCGTTCGTTATTATTATTATTATTTTTTTAAATTAGTTATGATAATGTAAGATTTAATATTAAAAAAAAAATAAAAAACAACGCGCTACAAAGTATTTTAATATATTTTTTTATTAGGAATTGAAAATTTTTTTACAGATTTACAGCAAAAAAATATTGAAATGATTAATATTAATAACTGTATGATTTTTTTTTTCATCAAAATATCCTCCCAAGAGATTTTTATCAGTGCCTTGCACAGAAGTGGCATTCTGGAGTGTCTTGATTAACATTATTCCAAGCCATCTGCAAGGTTCCCCATAAATTTTGCGAAGATGAGCAGACTTCACGGACTTGACAGTCTAGAATATAATCCCATAAAAGCTTTATTGGGTTCAAGTCAGGCGGTTGGGGTCACTACATCATAATTTGCAACACCCCTCACCTGTTGTTTATTTGCTACAAAGTCTGTGCACAGCTTAGAGCTGTGTTTCTGGTTATTGTCTCGTTGTAATATAAAATTTCTTCCACAAAGTCGAAGTCCAGAGGATATTGCATTATGTTCAAGAATGTTTTTATGTCTTCAATTCTGACGATGTCATCCACTGCAAATAAACAGAAGGAACCCCAGATCATGATGGAACCACCACTGTGCTTGACTGTAGGCACTAAAAAATGTGGTACCATTTTTTCCCCTTCACTTGATCTTATCACATAAACTCTAAGCTTGAATCTAGAATTTTCAAATTTGAATTCATCCGTCCACAGTACGTTTTTCCACTCTGAAATTGTCCAATGTTGCTGGCTCTTAGCCCAAGCCAACCGTTTCTTTCGATTTTCCAGTTTTAATTATGGTTTTCGGTCCGCTGCACGACCATGAAGGCCTTCTTGTTTAAGACAAAGTTTTACAGTAAATGTAGACAGGAGAATTTCTCTGTTCCTATTGAACTCAGCTCGAATTTCAGGTGCAGTAAATCGTCGATTGAGTTTAGAAAAATGTGTTATGGACTTACCTTATGCTTCCATTGTTACGCGCGGTCGTCCTGATCGTGGTTTATTCTTTAAATTGCCAGTCTCATTGGAATCGTCAAATGGTAGTTTTTACTCCTTTAAATGAAACATTTTGTTTCATTTAAATTTTTGAGAATACTTCTCATGGAATAACATTCTTCATATGTAGTTATAATAGCACTTCTTTTTCAACACTCAATTCCTTATTCTTACTATGTTTATCGTTTATCACAAAACTTACACCAGACACTGAATGACACTATTCGATTTTATAAGTTACAGCTCTTACTCCTCAATTTATATTATGGCAAAACACTCTAGAATCAGCTACAGTCTTCTATAATGTTGAAACAGTACTCCCGCTCTCTAGAATATTCTAGAATCATCTACAACGTTCAATGTTCTGCCACTTCTGATTGTGGTAAAACATTATCCTACAATGTTCTACCACATTTCAGAAGTCTGCTACACCTTTCTGGCATATTCTCGAATATTTTAGAAATTTCTTAAATAATAAAAAATATTTAATATTTCTTTAAATAATTATAAAATATTAAATATTTCTTCATAATAGAAAATATTTTAATAAAAATTGTTAAACAAGTTGGTACTATTTTAATAGACTTCGAAAATTTTTAAAAAATTAAATGTGATTCCAAATTTTTAGGTGAGAGTGTGTATAGAGCTTTAGTCACCTGGACGATAGTCTTAAGTCGGGTGTTTTAGCTTGGAAAATGACTTGGAAATCTAACATTAATTGTGGTTTGTTAATTTGTGTTACTTCGCATGCTGATAACAACACACACTGGCCAAGAAAAAATACCAACTATTATTCTGTATCAAATAGGGCCGCCTCTGTTTCGAATAACAGCAAGAGTGCGGCACGGAATTTATTCTATGAGGTGTTTTAATGCGCTTTGGTCTAATTGTAGCCATTCTTTCAGCAAAATTTCGCACAGCTGTTGAAGGAGAGGACTTCCTTACCGAATAGCTCTCTCCAGCATATCCCATACATTCTCAATAGGACTGAAATCAGATGAATGTGAGAGCCTAGGAAGATGATGGAAATCCGTGTCATGTTCTCCGAACCATTCTTACACTATTCTGGCACGATGCGCTGTTGCATTGTTATCCATAAAGTGGCCATAACCTTGGGGATAAAAGTGTAACGTTGCAGAGTGCAGTAGATCTTACACAAAATTCAGGTACTCCTCGGATGACAGTCGACCTTTCACCAGTATCAACGGACTCAGTCCGTTCAAAAAAAAACTCAGTCCATACATGATACCATCTCCAGATGCTTGGGTTGTCTTAACAAGGCAAGCAGGGTCCATCGCTTCTTGAGGTTCTCTCCACACTCTCTGCCTACTATCAATGCAAAACAATCGTGATTGGTCTGAACACATGACTTCCATTGTTCCACTGTCCAACCCCGACGTTCTCGGCCCCACTGCAAGCAGACAAGTGGCTTCTGAATGGGCAGGCGACCGTCAATACCCAATTTCTTCAATTCCCTCCGCACGCTACGGTTGAAATAGTGTAGTTCTGGACTTGGTTGAATTTAGATTTTATTTTCTGCACACTGGATATCCTATTTTTCCGTACAGTCCATAGAGTACCGACGGCTTCGCTCTTGAAGTATTGTTTTTCTGCCATATTTATGCCTTTGAGAAATGCAAGAATCACTTCTTTTCCAGTCATTAAAAATCTTTAAGATGGATGCTTTTGCGAAACCAGTTATGTCTTTTGTTTCTTGAATCGTGACTCCTGCTAAACGTGCACCCACGATAAGACCTTTTTCAAAGTCTGATAGATCACGCGTTTTCCACATTTGGCTTCAGGTTATTGGAGTCGAACAGCCTGTGCAGTCTTTATACTCAACTCGAAAACACGTGATCACCTACGTCACAGTTCTCTTTGCATCTATTTGCATTTATTCGTATTTATCCTGTCTGTAACTGTCTTAATAGAAAGTTTCGCATTTTTTTGGCCAGTGTGCAGTTAATATATCGTATGCAATTAATTTAACATATAATCTTCGAAAGAAATCTTAATGCATATAATTTTCACTGAGTTTATATATCAGCGGTCTGCCCGATATGATAGCATTATGTTGATTGATATCTGCTTCTTTGGGAAGTCGAACATTATGTATTCCTCAATAACAATCAATGTAAACAGATGTCTTTACTTCACTGCGTGGCTCGAGTTTAGTGCATACTGGTTGGTCTGGAAAACTACCCCCCACGAAAGATTTTTTTTTTAGTATGCCATCCCCAGCTATGCTACAGGTATGTTCAAAGTACCTTAACATGTATAGTACTCATGTAAGCATGAATACTTATCATTATATTTAAAAAATAATTATTAATGTATATATATATATTTTTTTTTTTTTGTGGTCCATATATGAAAAAAGATTGGGAAACACTGATATAGGCTCTCTATATACCGTATATTGTAGATGAAGCACTGTATATTACATTTTTGTTGTGCTGTGATTGGGGGAATGAATGGGCAATATGATGGATGCGCAGGAACGAAATGTTCTTGGTCTCGGTTCTCTCATAAAAGTCTTTGCTGTTTGAGAAAGATGTGTTGCCATCAGTTTACTAAATACATAAATCATGAATCCGTTTTCTTATTATATTAATTACAGCTGAAATTTTAATACGTGTTATATTTCAATTGTTACTAAAATCCAGTAAAAAATAAGCAAACTGCATTACGAAGGCGTTACAGCATAATAATATTAATTAATTTTGTTTGTTTAATTTATTAAAGCCCAGAACCTGAAATAAGGTTACGTTTCACGCACATTTTACGTTATGAGTTATATTTAGTGAAGTGGAAGCAACTGATTTTATATATTATTTTTATCTGTTTATTTAGCTCACTTTAGTTATATAACTGATCCTTATATGGCCATAATAGTGAGGAGAATGAAGATATATTATTATAATTTATCATTACAGAGGTTGCTAATATTAGTACAGAATTTTAAACAGGTACTAATTTCAATAACTGTTACTAAAGTTACATCCTATAACAGTTTATGGGCCTCATATACTGAAGAACACAAAATAGATTAATTTTTATAATACTGTTATTTTAATACAGTTAACCACTAGTTCAGTTTCCAATTTTTATGCAGTTCTGAACAGATGTTCATTTTGTTCAAGGAAAGAGGTTCCCTCAACTGTCAAACTTCCATGATAAGTACTGGTGGAAATCTAAATTCTTTCTTTAGGTTTTTTGCCATCACCGTATTTCTACACCTCTTATTACTTCCCAGTTTTCATAATCGAGGTTAAGTGATTCCACAGTTGTAAGATGTTTGTGGAAAACACAAAACATACCTTGCAGAGAACTCAGTTGAGTTTTATCTACAAGCTAGTGTATATCTGTTGCGTTCCTTCGATGGGTAATGAGTTGAGTAAGGATTACACTCTTTGTTTCTGTTAGGATCTGTATTTGTGGGGCGAGGTTGAGCGTTGCAAAGGGGACTGTTCTCTTTGGACCTCTCTGTGGCATCAGCACCCTTGTACCTCTCCTGTTCAAGTGAATTCCATTCTTACAAAATATATCCTTTCTATTAACTAGGAAAGGCCAAGTTGAGAAAAAACTTTGTCTTATAATAAGACAAAGTTTTTTTCTCAACTTCTCCTTGCAGAATTCTTCAAGTGTGGTGTTAATCCGCCAGGCTTTCATCATATAGTTCTCTGTGTAGATAGATTTACAAACACAGTAACAATTTGATTTATCTTGCGGCATTTTTCGGTCATGACCTTACAATTTTTGACCCTCTTGTCGATTAGTTTTTGTTTTAAGTCATTTGTTCCCACGTATAAAACCATACGAACCTTATATTTATAGAAATAGTATATAATCTACCTAAAACAATTATAAACCTATTAGATATTTCTCTGGCACGATGATTCAAGCGCCCATCGATGGCAGTGACGAATGAGACCTGTTGATCAGATAATACTTTATTTTTGAGTTTTATTTTAATATCAGCTTTAATTAGTGCATTGCTCTCCGAGGGCAAGTTCACGAAATAAACACACAAGCCATTGATGAATGGTTAATAAACAAAGCTTATTGTTTGCAGTCTCAAACTGTGGTGTCGTGACAAAGCGTACTAAAACAGTAGATGCATTACATTCATCTTTCAACAGCGTCCTGCCGAGGGC
Source organism: Mastigoproctus giganteus (assembly GCF_048544385.1). Taxonomy (NCBI): domain Eukaryota; kingdom Metazoa; phylum Arthropoda; class Arachnida; order Uropygi; family Thelyphonidae; genus Mastigoproctus; species Mastigoproctus giganteus. The sequence goes on from NC_143577.1 coordinate 44,264,865, forward strand.
TAACGGTCATCCTCAGGCTTTGGATGATCTGGCGCCGCTTGAGAAACGACGGCCCATCCAGAATAAAGCTTGAAATATGCAACTGCATCATGGTTGATATTATATGACTCCAACTGGAATGAGAGCTGTTTTTTTGGGACGGGATCTTAAATTTGGTGTCTAGCAGAACCATACTCTAGTGATTTAAGAAAATAAATCTGCCCTACAGTGCAATCAAGAAAGATGTAATAAATAAATTTACCAGCAGTTTACTGTGCTTAAACCTTCATTGGTCATGTGGTGTTGTTGTATCGCATGCCTTCATAGGTAGTACAATGGGTAGGTCGCCGTTCTCCTCACACTAGGTGACGTGGCTGAGTTAGTCCGTCTCAGGTGAGGGTAGCATGGTTTTTCTCCCCAAAACTCAGGTTTTTCGTCAAGAAAATAGAAAATTGACCACAGAACACACGCAATTTACAGATAGTACGCACAGAGTAATATGACCTTAGTCGCTGATACTTCTATAATCCTACTACTACTGTACCGCATACATAAATCAAATCATATGACTGGTAAAACCTTTATGCATACCAACTGCGTAAATGATACTTTTTTGTCCGATAAAAGTTTCATGCATATTCTTAGTCGCCCCAACTGGGTAGTACAATGGTTATAATCACCTTCCTCCCATATCGGATGAAAAAAGCCTGAGTTGGAATTCCGTCAATGACGCGAGGAATTTTTATGAGCTTTTTTACAATTTTTATGGTTTTTTCTCCCGGAAACTCGGATTTTTTTGTCCAGCAAAACAACAAACCGACCAAAGACCACATGCAGTTACAGACACCGTATACCAACGCCCAGTGGTCTTAGTTGCTTTACTGCTTAACACACATCTCAATTAAGTAAGCTCCTTGTTGATGTCGGTAGAGGATTTGCATGATTTTTCTCCTAAAACCGCGGGTTTTTCATCTGCAAAACAGTTGAACTGACTCTATAGTACACAGAAATCACGGGCATGATCTGCTGACAACTCATAGCTTTGGCTACCTCTGCTCAAACCTTAAAACAACTCAATCCTGGGTTGTTCACGATTTGCTACTGATATAGGATTTACTTCTTATTCCTGCTATTGTCTGGTTTAAAATTAACAGATAAAATTTCCAACCGACTTTAGTGAGCGAGTGTGGGTCAAGCGCCAAAGCAACTGAGGCCATGAGGCGACAGTATATTGTATCTGTAAATTTCGTTTATTCTGTGGTCTATTTTCCTGTTTGCTGGACGAAAACTTGCGTTTTCGGGAGAAAAAGTCATGCAACCTTCGCATGAGATCGACTAACTAACTCAGCCATTTTGTCAAAAGAAGGCTTCTGAAAATTCCTCATGTCATTGGCGAGATTCGAATCTTCTGACATTTTCTCCACTGTCTGAAGAACGGTGATTAATCCGCTGTGCTACCGCGAAGGCTGACTTCTAAGCGTTATGGTATCTCTTGTACACTACACTCCAATTATATTCGAAGAAGGTACAGTGAGTAAATGGACATAGAAAACTTACACGTGACTTAGTTACTTGATGGTCCACGTTATCATTGATATCGATGAATTGAAGGTTGTCATTGGGTCGGATTCAAGCCATACATAACAGGTGCTTGTAGAAAGATTCAGTGTGACCGATGAAACAATTCTGAAGTTAGGTGTGTGCGTGTGTTAAACACCAATACCACTAAGGCGTCAAATGTTATCTGTAACTGCATGCATCATCCTACGGTCCGTTTACTATTTGCAGACGGGGAACTCCAGTTTCTTTGAGGAAAAGCCGTGTGACCCACAGACTAACTCAGCGACGTTGTGAAAAAAAGTCTATAAAAATTTCTCTTGACACTGATGGGATTGGAACTTAGTCCTACCCATTGTAAAAGGACGGTGATTATAACCACTATGCTGCCCGCGAAGGCTGATACGTTTGCATTTGCATCGACTGGGGCTCTCGTGGATAGCACATTTGGTATAATTGCTGTCCTTCCCACAGTGGGTGGTAAAGATCTGAGTTTCAATCCGTCGATGACGCGAAGAATTTTTATGGGTCTTTTTCACAACGTTGCTGAGTTACTCGATCTCAGGCGAGGACAGCGTGGTTTTTGATCCCCGATACTCGGGTTTCTCTGCAAGCAGGCAGCAAATCGATCACAGAACACACGCAGTTTATAGACATATTATAAACAGACAATACATCCTAAGTTGTTGATGCTCCTAAAACTCTACAACAACAACAACAACCTCGACTGGGAAGTTGTACAAACTGAGCAAATGAGGTCCATAATAAGCTCACAGCCCACAGTAAACACCTGAGATTTTTCAGTATTCTTGTCGTTGCTTTCGTGTTACAATAATGAATTATTTTATACCTGTTCTTAACGTGCTTTGAAAAATGGCTTAAGAGGTGTGACTTTCTCTTATGCATAGCAACACCAAACAGTAACATCGCTGGTTATTATCCTGAAAGCCTATACCGCACACACTGAATTTTCAACTTCACCAACAGAAAAGTTTGCTGCTCGTATCGTTGAATACAGTTGGTTTCATCCATTTCTACTTCCACCCTCTCACTAAATAATCACAGAAAGAAGTTTTATTCAAGTTTTACAGTGCTTTAATTTATCTTAAAATTCCGAACGAACTTTTTTGGTCACCTAATAGAATTACCGATTGCGGCATATCTTTATGTCATGAGGTATCGTTTGAGAAACACCTGTAAGATTATCATCACCACTACGGAGCTTCTGTGCACAATTAACAAAGAAAAATCTATGGTATCTGGATCTTGCGTCAGAGCATCACATATCCTACGTAGATAATAGAATAACTGGTTTTGCAGCATTTCAGTTGAGTTGTCGCAAATCTTCAAACAGAGCGTTTCCTTTTACATTAGAGATCTGTCATCTGAGATCTCAGATCATTTTACATCCGTCATAATTTTCATTTGTCTTATTCTTATCGATGACATCAAGGAGACTGAGTAGTGAGCTGTAGCATCCCTAGACTTGGGGAAGATAAGGTTGTACAAATCGAATAACCTTGAAAGAAATGGACAGCATATTAAATTTCTTGAAGAGTGCAGTACCATCTTGACATCCCGCCATGTCACGGGCTGATAAGAATGTTTGTATTCACTCGTGCGTACAGAGCAAGTTCAAGAAACGAAGAACTGAATAGAATAAAAACTTCATTATATAAGATATCAGCATTAATTTTTATAATATATTTTTGCAATATTAATGTAATTTAATACTGAAAATGGCGATACAGGATTTTAAAAACCATTCACTGTCTAATAGTATGTGCCTCGCTGCTATTAGAAAGGAATGCTTCAGTAGATGCATTCCTTTCTGATAGACCCTTGGATGATTGTGTGCTGACTCTTGGATATCTTTTAAATTTCTCCTGGTCAATTCTTTCAGTAATTTGACTTGCCTGCCTATTTTCTACATAAGCATTACTTGTAGGCTCACATCTCTACACTTGACTTGAAAAAATCTAAAGTAGCAAAAATTACAACACTTGATTTCCCTTTCATCGCGCGGTAGCACAGTGTTATGTCACTATCTTTCCCACACGGGGTGGAAAAAGCCCGGATTCGAATTCCGTCAATGACTCGAGGAACTTTTATGGGCTTGCATTCCGTGGCTGAGTTGGTTGGTCTCAGACGTAGATACCAAAGTTTTCTTCTCCGGAAATTCGGGGTTTTCGTCCAGAAAACAGAAAAATCGACCAGAGAACACACGCAATTCACGAACATAATACTGTACTCTTGGGCAGATGAAAGTATATTCCGGTGACCCTATTGTGACACTTTTTTAATGTTGATATCCCTTTATTGAATCGACAACACTTTCCAAGTGGGAATAAACCACATAAACACTCAACCGAGATTCATTAACTCGGTGATGTGAAAATAACTATTAAAAAGTCTACTCATCGCAATAGCGATAATTTTTAAAGCTTTGGCAGACTATGGGACTCGAACCTTGACCCTGATACATGGTGTAGAAGAATAGTGATCGTTGCCTCACCCAAGTGCTTCCTGTGAGAGAGTAAAAAAAAAAAAAAAAAATCCTACTTGGTGTACCAGGCGTTCCCTTCGGAATAGTCTGCTTGCTGCAATGCTTTCTTGTTGTTGGGTTTACAAAATATTATTAGGCTTATTTCCTCTGAAGTTTAATATTTAGTCTCCAAAAAAAAGAAATTATGGGGAGCTAAATCCGAAGAATAATTAAAAAAATAAAAATAAATAAAATTTGGAGTAGCGCATATGTTCCACTTCAGAACTGGTTAAGTAGGTTTTTTTTTTTTTTTTTTTTTGTTATTTGGTTTTTAGGAGCATTAGCAACTAAGGCCATATTGCTCCGGGGATAAGCGGTGGTCATTCCCTGACCTTTCCACATCCTCTGTATTTGGTGTCACGGGCTCGAACCCCGGTCTAATCAAGAAGCGTGTGTACGCTTCTTGTACGCACTGCTGCTCCTGGCTACGGAGACGCCAGTTAAGTAGGAAGATCATGTATAAAAAACCCGTAATAGTTCCTCGTGTCATGGACAGAACTCAAACTCACGTCTTTTCCACACAGTTTGGGAGGGTGCTGATCTGATTTTAACCAATATGCTATGCAGGATAACGATACGAGTAAGAAGCTGTATCGAGACCAGGGCGCTTTGTTTTGGTTGGCCAAAAGTCGTGTCATACAAAGAGATCAATAGACAGTTCCATGCATTTAGAGAGATCAGTCCATTTTTGAATATCACAAACCGTTCAAAAGCTTGCCTTCTTCCCAATGCCCTTCAAATCCCACTTCTATCATTTCTTAAGTTTCAGAAGCGTGTTTTTTTTTTTTTTCCATTCCGATTTGGTATACAACGTGATGCAAACTGTTCTTTTAATTTCGTCGTCCTAGTAAAACACAGAGATTGTAAAAGATACGCAACACGATCTTACTCTGAAACACTTAAAATAACACTGAAGCAAGTAGACGACGTGGCTCGTTGCCAGACTTCTTACAAAGGTGTACGCTGTTACAATCTGGCAGAAGAACTCTATTATGAACCATATTGCCACGGAAAATGGAGTCTGGAAACAGTACTCGTAAGCTGCAATTTGCAGTAGCATCGCGCTACTGTGAATTATGCCAGCGCAGTAAAAGCCTGAAACGCACAAAATATTCACCAGTATTATATGGCATGACGTGCAGTAACCATTGGTAATTGTTGTAGTGAAACAGGTTTGAAAGACATGATCATAAGTGCCAGAAAACTGAATTTCACTGTCATTAACATAGCATGGGCAGTGGACTACTTAAAGACCGTTGCAGAGGTCTAACAGCACTGTAAAGTGTGAAGTGTGTTTGGGGTCAAACGGCACCAGGGGTTTCCCCCATCAACAGCACTGTAAAACCAGCCAAAAAAACAACCTGCAGTTACAATAACATTTCGAAAAAGTGAAACATTTCAAAATAGCAAATAAGAAAATCTTCGCTGCGCTTTTGAACGCATGATAGGAGTTAATTGGAATAAGAGATCAACAGTATTCACTAAGACAGTTGTCATTCTAATCCATCCATGATCTTGGTCGTCAATGATATCTACCAAAAACTGAATTCAACAGCTTTATGAATCTTGAATACCAGTTTCTTCGGTGGCTGAATAAATAAATCTTTGGGGGATTCTTTCATCATTTCCCAGGGATCCTCTTTATCCCATGATGGAGTGGATTTCTAGGAGGAAAACTAATAAATCGAATAGCCTAACTTGGCTAAACTCTTAACAAACAGGATGGATTCACTAGAGTTCATTTCAGTCATATTCCACTATAAGAGAAAAATGAACTTATAGAACCTCTGCACAACAGTCGAACAGATAGCAAACGTCTAGCAGTAGTTCCCCACAAACGCCATAGTTCTCTTCAATAAACAGGGAATCAACAGTTTATTTTTTATTTTTTTTTTTTTTCAGATGAATCGTACTGAATTAATATTTATCAAGCATACAAAATTTATATCTACCAAGCATATACAATTAATATCTTTACATATTTTTCATATGTAAATGGAATAACATATGAAACCTAATGGATAACATCAAACTCTATGCCACAACTGAGAATCAGCTGCAACAGTTACTCCGGATCACCGAAGAGTTCAATACTGACATCGAGATGCAATTTGACCTAGACAAATGTAAGACACATGGATTGCACCAGGGACATCCAGTCGGCCGAAACTACCAGCTGAAGACAGGTGAAGAGATTGAAGCCATGACGAGGGAGAGACCTACAAATCTGGGAATGATTGAAAGTCACTACTACTTAGAAGGTGAGCTCACAAGAAGATCAAGATCCGCCTGACTGAGAAATGCCGTCAGAGACTAATAAGCCTGCTAAAATGAAAACTGAATTACGGGAATATGATCACAGCCATAAACATTTAACGAAGTCCTAGACTAATGGAATCATAGACGGGACCAACACCGAGCTTGGGGAGATTATAAGATCTGTAAGGACAATGATGACCAAGAACAGCCAACAACCACCCAAAGTCGGCCATCGAGAGACTGACCGTAGCCCGGAAAGAAGAAGGGAGGGAGGGAGGGGACTGACTGACCTTATTGAACAAGAGATGAAGGCAATTACTTCCAAGAAAACACACCACCATTCTACCAAGCCATAAGAAAGATAGATAAACAGCACTCAACCTTAACAAGGAGATTCCACCCACACAGACAGAAGAAACAAAGACAGAAAGATGGGCCAAGAAGGCACTCCATACAATAACCTCCATCAAGCCTATGTACGAACGGGGGCTATTCCCAGAGACCGAATTATTCATGCTCGCCATCCATAACGAGGTAATCAGCGTTAAGAAATAAATCTCCTAGGATCTCGATCTCGGAATGACAGATAACGCATGTCTACGATGCCATCTGACTCCAGAAACAATCCCGCATATCACAGCGGGATGCAGGATGATCACCCAGACGGAGTACTCTCATAGACACGAACAGGTCGCCAGGATAATACATCAGAAGCTAGCCCAAAAATACCAGTTGATTAAAGAAAGTGTACAGTATTACAAATACGAACCTCAGACAGTTCTAGAAATTCTACTCACAAACTGTTCTGGGACCGAGCTATAATAACGGACAAGGCGATCCCGCACAATAGACCAGACGTAACCCTCATCGATAAGAAGGAAATGGCTGCTACCTGATCGACACAGCGGTGCCCAACACCAGCAACGTCCAGAAAACCTACGAGGAAAAGATAAATAAGTACAGAGACCTGAGACAGGAAGGTAAATAAATGTGGTAGCATATGGATCAAGTAATAACCATCCTGATCACCATGTCAGCCATCGGCATGGTGCCAAAGAGACTCCATAAGAACCTAGCAGCAATAGGCCCAGAGAACGCTTAAATCGAACTCCAGAAAACTTCGATCCTGAACGCCTGTAGGATACTAAGAGTTCCTCGACTAACAGTAATGACAATAATAATAATAATAAATAATAATAATAATAACCGAACACAACGAACCACCCTATGCACCTGGTATCAGTACCCGTCATGGGTACTGATACCAAAAAATCGCATAAAGGAGAAAAATGGGTTTTTTTTTTATAATAATAATTCATGAAATATTTGATACAGTTTTCAATTTGAGTAAATAAATAAGTGCGAGAAGTGAGTTCCCCCACTGTTACCAAAACACAATAGTGCAACACAATCTGTCCGCAGCTATTTCCAACAATGTAATGGTTGAACTCTTTTCTGTTGGAGGTTACGAACTGCAAAATGGCCACTCTCATGGTTGCAAAACCATCTTGACTGCGCTATCGGCGCCCTTGCCCGAAACCGACTAACTGAATCACGGTGTGAAAAAAAGGACAAATAAAGTTCTTTCCGTGTAAACAAGACATCAACCCAGGATGGCCGCAGATTATGCCCACTGTGCTAGCCGCGAAAGCAGATATAGTTCGAGAAATATCCGGCAGACTTCTTTCTTCTTCCTTACATAGTTTATCTTATTATATTTCAATTGAGTAGACTATAAACGTGCATACATAATAAAAAAAATCTGTCTATTAAAAAAAAAAGAGAAAAAACGTACTACTTGTTTTACTCCTATCGCTCCCCTCTTTTCAACGGTTTCTAAATCGTCTATTGTATGACGAGTGAATATCGACACGCTCACAAATGGAATATCTTTTTATTTCAAACAAATTAAGTGATGTGGGTCGACCACTTACTCAGGTCAATGTGAAATGGCAGTTGTCCTCGCTCGAAATAATACGTTTGCGTATCACAGCAGACATGAAGCGGTTCAGGTATTCTACTCAGTTTGCTTTCCATTAGCGAAAAGAGTAGAAATCAGAACCTTTAATTATCTCAAAATATTTCCAACTTCGGTATCCTCTGTCTTAGTCCTCTTGTTCATTTTTCCCTCCTTGATTTATGCCATCACACCTATGAAATGACAAGAAGAATGCGACCACTAAGACAATGTTTAAAGATGTGGGTATGACCTTGACAGTAAAACGCGACTTGGGAGGGTAGCTACTGATTTGAAAGTAGAAAGGAGAAAAAACAATTACGTGACAGCATTGCATAATATCAACAACAGTGAGATGTTCCAGTTAACGGTAGGCTCCAGAAGATAAAACTCTGATCAGAATGTGACAGAGAATTTCAGAAATCTGATAAAAGGGAACATAAAAGAGTGTTATGCGTATGTAGAAGTACTGGTGACTGATAAACCTACTTAGAGGGCGCTGTGTGGAATAGAGAGAATAGACAATTCATTTCTTGGAATGCGCATAAGAGTATGCAAAAATTAATCGTAAATGGAATTAATGAAGCAATCGGACGGTAAAATGATCTTGTGCACCAGACTGGTTGCTGGTAGGGAAAATTGTTTTCATTATTTTGTAGTTTGGCCTCTACAAGCAGCCGTATGGGCAAGGAGGGGCATGCCTTTGCAATTATAATACAATAATTAAATAGCAAAAACATTAAATAAAGTAACAAGGCATTTGAAGACGAAACAGCAACAAACGCAGCTGAACTATACTAAGAGACTTAAGAAATCTTTATAATAATAATAATAATAATAATAGTCTAAAAGAAACAGTCGTATTGTAACGTTTTGCATTTCGAATATTTTTAACATTAGAGTTTACATATTCCTAAAATCAACCAGCTGGCATCCTTGACAAGACAACATAAGGTGATTTTCATGACTTGAATCTTCGTAAAATGTTTTAAGGAATTTACTTCTGGTATCTTGAAACCCGTAGAATACGAGGATATCTTCTCGTTTTGTCTACCACTACATTATAATCGGGTTCCCACGTCGTTTCATTGAATGGATGGGCATTCTGGAGGATTTGCTTCCTGTAGTTGTCTTCGTTGCATACCTACTTGATACTTGCCCACACAAGTACTACAACGAAACTGCAACGGCTTCTCGAAAGTAGCTTCGTTGCTGTCTCGGAGCAGCCATGGCTTTTTATTTTCCATGGTGGTTCGTACCTAGGTCGGTACGAAAATTACTTTAGAAATCGTGAAGGTTTACTCAACCATTCTGTTGCCCAACGTTGGATCCAGTACGAGTCAAAAGAAACTCTGAACTTGTGAGGGAGGCGCAGAGGACCACGTGACAGATGCTTATAGAGCAATAAGCAGGCAGCATTTTTGTATGCTTATGTATCGTGTTATAAGGTCAGGGACTCCAACCAATTCCTGCCTAATCGCCCAAATTGCTTCAAATGACTGTTCTCGTGGAGGTTAAGTGGTCTCTAATGGTCAGACTCTCTCCCATGCCAGATCAAGATCAGTGTGAAAGGCGGATTTTTTGACGATGTTACCTTTTACGTATGTATCAATATTCTTTCTTAGATTCTTTTTAGTTAGGATCAGTTAAGCAATTTTGGATGAATGAGTTTCAAACCATTGAAGTTAGGTACTGCCCAAGGAGATAACGGAAACAGCGATTAAGAATTAAGGCTGTCTTAATTGAAATCGTCAACAATAAAGGCTAATTGGAATCTTGAATAAGAATCTCGAGTCTGGGTGGAATCTTTATTGGAAACATTAAAAATGAAAGCTAATTGGAATCTTTTAAATATCATCCTTTGGAATCGATCTCGAATTTTCGAGCATGCCAATTCAGAACATAAAACTAACGCTTTCCTTCACACCATTCTCTCAGTCATCAACGATTGCGTTCTCATTTCTGGTGCCTAGAACGTGCCAAATTTCCTCATTTCTGATATAAAAACGAGGTTATGATTAACATTAAATCTTGAGAATCCTTTAGAAGGAAATTCATTCGTTGAATCTCTTCTTAAAGAATTGTCAATTATGAGCATTTAAGGCAAGAAGTCAAAAATATTATCCTACTTGCTTATCATATTTATATGCATTCTGTTTAAAATGGCGTAATCACCGACGATGACGTTAAGCCTTTTTAGAACTTCATAAAATCCAATTGTAACTCCTGCTAACAATCCCACTAATATTGAATAAAACATATTAAATACTGGATCTCAGCTGATTGCTGATGTCTTCTCTGAATTCTGTGCTATCTCTTAATGTGTTCTCTTCTCCTGCATGTTCCAGTTCCTATCAAAGATAACATCCTTAACTGTGTGTGTGTGTGTGTGTGTGTGTGTGTGTGTGTGTGTGTGTGTGTGTGTGTGTGTGTGTGTGTGTGTGTGTGTGGAACTTAAGCAACTAAGGCTACGAGGCATCGATGTATTATGTCTGTAATTGCGTGTACTCTTCGGTCGGTTTGCAGTTTGCTGGACGAAAAACCTAATTTCAGCGAGAAAAGACCATACATAAGTGGAACTATGTTTTTATTATTCAAAATGCAAGGTTTTACACTTGGGAAATAATAACTCCGAAATAACTTATATACTGGGAGAGGTAGAATAAAAACAGCAGAGAAAGAAGGTGATTTAGCTTTTACGATCTGGATAGATATCAAATTGATTATACGTTGTAAACAAACGGCAAAGAGGGATCCGTGGTGTCAAGTCGATGATTGCTTGTAGAAATAAGGTCATAATTTCGCTGTGTAAGCAAATTGTCAGAATACTGTGTTCATGTATGGAGCCACTTAAAAAAAATAATAATAAAAATACATCAAGCTTCTTAAAAAAAAACTTCTAAATACTGGCAACGTTCCTGATGAGATTAGCAACGGTGCATCTATGAGGAAAGGCTTCGAACATGTGGGCCCAGAGCTTTGTAAACTAGGCACCTTAGAGGGAATCTGATTGAGATTTATGTGTCTGAGAGGAAGCAGTAATATGAATGAAGGGGAAATTTTCATGGAATTTAGCGGCACTAGAACCAGGGGATATGAATTCAAGCTAAGTGGAGAAGGCTTGATCGATGCCGTGAAAACTTCAATTTCATTCATTCAGACTACTCTATGGGGGTCGTTGAAGCAGATAGTTTTGGGAAATTGAAAGGCTTGTTGTATCAGTACGACAAGGGCAGTCCTTGGAGGTGGGGGAGGGGTACAACGGATGGAAACCCAGACCCAGATTCAAAACGGTTCAAACTCTCAACGAAATGTTCAAGGAAAACTCCTTGCTGTCCTTTTCCCCCAAACAACTCCCACATCCGAGCTCACTGAACTCTCAGAGGGTCCCTGAGCTGCTGGAAGAAAGAAGTGCATAGTTTTTTTTTTTTTTGTCACTACAAAAGCCTCTTGCTTTCTTGCACACTATATAGCCAATATTAATAATAATTTAAATTTTAGATTTTTAGTAAATGCCTGACAGTTTAGCCGGGAAATCTTTTTGGTAATGGAGAAAGTAAATTTGTAGCAAGTTATTATCTCTAGGATGAAACAGTGACTGATTATTTTTCTTTAATTCACTGTTACAAGTACTGCCCGCAACTTAGGAGAAGGTAATTAATAGTTAAACTGCCGATAGAGGGCATCGATGCTTGTTATGCATAATAATATACAGTATATGGAATAATAGCTACAGATTCCCAAGACTATCCCACATGTAATTCTAAGGAACACCTGTGAGAGCGAGTGTGACCTTCGGCAAATAGACAAGCGCGATCAAGTTTTTTTTTTTTTTTTTTTTCCTTTCTTACCAATGTCCTTCGAATAGGCGATTCATTCTCTTATCAGTGTCATAAACATAGATATTATCAGTTCAGAAATGCCTTTGTCTTTTATTTAAAACGGCATTTGAAATAAGTAATACCTGTAAATAAATTCTATTAAGCTTGGTGAAAAATAGTTACAACTAAAATCCTTTTGTTTATTTCATTTTTTATGTTGCTTCTTATCTTTTTTTTTCTCTGTACTTAACTGGGTAATACGGTAATATGCTTCTATTTTTGGCCATATGTTGTTAAAAAAAAAATCTTTCTGATACATTTAATCGCTAACGCACACTAATGATAATTCTCTCTGTTAATAGTTTGTATAATACTAAACTAATAATACTATACGTATATTGTAAATTTACGAATAGGACTAGCTTTAATATTGCAAGTTGGTGGGGATTCGTTGCGAGCGCCATCTTCTGACGATACCTAGAAATAGATATATAGTGATTTTCATTAAATGCGGTGAGAACATGAACACCCAAATTGTGCCCTAAAGCCTACCCGAAGTCATGTAATGATGAATAGGACATCAAACAATTAGGTTTAGTTCAGGAAACTAATATGCTCTCAAGAAAAAAATTATCAAAATAGTTAGGAAAGTATTAAGTGACAATATTAAAAGTAGAAGTGGATCTATTTTATATCGATGTGTTCTGTTTGGGCCGAAATCTGAAATTTAAAACTTTGTTAACGTTTGAGCAATGTCCAAAAATACTGAAACACACAATTCAAAGGATGGCTTAAGATTAAAATTGAAAATTAGGGTTTATTCAAATATATTAATTTTCATCCCTTACGAATATAAAATATCAGGAAGATTTTACTACACGTTTTTTTTTTTTTTTTTTTTATTAAATGGAGACTTCACAGGAAGTAATGGACTAAGTTTTCATTTTAAATTTTATCTCCTACTAACTGAACACTGAAATGAAACTTTTATAAACCCTGCACGTCTCATGCCGTTCTTAATTTTATTTGCTTGTTTTGTTTTTTAACATAAAACATTCTTTATGTTAAAGCATGTTAAGAAAGAAAATACACTGCTCGATAAAATTACCAGAACAAAATGTTTTTCATAAATATTTTATTATGAACAGTGTCACCGAAGTCAAATATTTGATATAATAGGCATCCTGGCATATAAATTCCATGTATCCAATAAAAATCTACCACCTTACAGAGCCGCACATAGTGCAAATTATTCATGCCTATAAAAACAGGTTACGACCACATCACTTCATTCCAGTTTTTTTTTTTTTTTTTTGGCTTGCTCAGTGGGATAGCCACATCTCCAGTACTCAGGATGACAAGTTATCGTCATTTAGATGATTCTTTGAGATAGTGGGCCGTTGGACGACTTGAAGCGGGGCAGTTACATGCAGAGGTGGCACGCTGGCTTAATGTCACACAGTGTCGTCTCGACACTGTGGAAGCAGTTACAGGAGACAGGAACCATTACAGGAGCTGGACTGGCCAAAGTCGCCCGAAGGCTACTTCAACCAGAACAAACGCTATCTGGCTCTAACAGCAAGATGGAACCCTACGATGTCCTGTCATCAACTGTCTCTTGAGGTTGCTGCGGCCACAGGTGAAAACATTTCCAACCGGACTGTGTTAAGTTGGGAGCCCTGACAAATGGGGTAGTATTCTGTTCTCTGATGAGTCCCGTTGTAGCGTACAAACAGGTCCTAGACGTTATTTCATCTAGAGACTGCAGTATCATCCCTCCAACATCCGACAAAGGAACACTTCGGTGGAAGCGGTGTTCTCGTGTGGGGAGGAATAATGATCAACGGCAACACCCCTCCATGTTTTTGATAGGGGTAACGTAACTGCGCAGTGGTACCGAGAACAGATCCTAGAACCCTATGTGCAACTTTTTAGGGGCGCGGTTGGCCCAGATTTTCTTTTCGTGCACGACAACGCCACTGCACATAGAGCTAAAGTGGTGGAGGAATATCTTGAAACTGCAAATATCCAATGACTGCCGTGGCCAGCACGATCACCAAACTTAAATCCGATCAACATATGTGGGATGCCCTTGAGCGACCCATTGCACGCAGACAGCCAATACCTCGGTCACTTGGTGAGATAAGGTCTGCACTGGTGGAAGAATGGGATTTTTTGATTTGTTGCTGCAGAATTTTATAGTCACTTTTATATAGAGCATGGTTCACCGCTGTTAGGCCTGTTTAGCGTTGGAGGAGTTTATACGCCGTACTGATGTCATGTGACTATATTTTCGAGTATCTTTTATCCACTTCTGTAATGTGACATTTTTCGTAAATCTTATACAAACACTATAAATGTCCCTTATAAAAGTCTGGAGTTTCTGGCTCTCTCCTCATTTCATCGTTATTCTATGGTACAACACATACCAAATTTTGTCCCTCTTCATGGCAAGCTGCACCAGTTATATCACGTTTTCTACATGTTCTGTTCATTTTTTCGAGCAGTATAGAATGGCAATTTATAATGAAGAACAGTACACTGAATAACTTTATGAGACATTGTTGTTATTATAAGGTTTTAGATGCATCTGCGACTTAGACCATCTTGCTCATTATATGTTATACATGTAAACTGTGCCTGTTTGCTGAACAAAAACCCATGCAACCCTCGCCTGAGATTGACTAACTCAGCCACGTTGTGGAAAAAGGCCAATAAAAATTCCTTCCGTCACTGATGTGTTTCGAACCCTTGCCTTTTCCAGCCGGTATTGGGATGATGGTGATTATATGCACTGTGACACCCGCGAGTCTGTACTCTACCTTCGTACTTTCGTTTTCGGTCTGTACTCTACGAAGGTAGAGTACAGACCGAAAACTGTCTCCTCAACTGTCTCCTACGAAGGTAGAGTACAGACCGAAAACGAAACGAAAAATTATTATGGAGAAAATACATTTCATAACCTCATAAATTATGGGGAAACTTACCCTGTTGGACCGATCCCTAGATTGATTTGGAATAAACTGCTGTAGGTGGAAGTGCTGGGCTTATAAAACTAAAACTTTTAAGTTTATAAAACTAAGGAAACTGTTTTCTATAAAACAGTTTAATCTCTAATTTGGTGCATCAGTATCATCTGTTTCAGTTTATTTCCATAAGATGAATAACCACGT
Source organism: Mastigoproctus giganteus (assembly GCF_048544385.1). NCBI lineage: Eukaryota > Metazoa > Arthropoda > Arachnida > Uropygi > Thelyphonidae > Mastigoproctus > Mastigoproctus giganteus. The sequence continues at coordinate 44,280,156 of NC_143577.1, forward strand.
AACGTTCCTCTTCCAACTAAATATTGACTTGTATCTTTTAAAATTACCTTCGCATTATATTCACAATTAAAACTTGTCAATGATTTTAACTAATTTTTGCAAATATTGTACTATGTTATATACTACATTAATTAATTTATTTTTATTTAAAAAAAACTGTTAATCACTGTTTTCCATGATATCTCTAATACAGCAAGTGTTATCAACCAATTATCGACCAAATATACACTCACTGATCACTGTATTATGCTACCTACTTAATACCGTGTTGGGCCACAATTCGTATGGATAACAAACGCTATTCGCCTACACATTTGATCAAGTAGATGTCTGAAGACGTCCGTAGGGATCTGCAATCGTGATGCCTGCTAGGCTTTCCGCAGTGTCGGAATAGATGATGGTTTTGTGTCCATACGCCTCACTTCCCGTTCCGGAACATCCTACAGGTGTTCAATTATAGTGAGGTTAGACGAATTTAGAAGCCAATCAAGATGGGCGATATCTTTACTGTGTTTCTCGAACCACCTGTGTACGGTGTGGGCTCGATGACATGGCACGTTATCGTCTTGAAAATTCGGTTTCTTTTCGGGAATAAATGCGACATGGCATGGTTCACATAGCCTCCTAAGAGCTGCTGGTAGACCTCGCCACTGAAACGTTGGTCCATGCGCACCAGGGGTTCTAGTTCTTGCTATCAAAACATGCCCTATATTAAGCACCTACCTCCACCTGCTTGGATAGTGGGCACCATGCACAATGGGTCCATGGGCTCGTGTTGTTTGTGCCTCACGCGAAGGCGTCCGTCGGCGTGTAGCACCAGGGATTTGGACTCATCCAACGAGCACACTCATTTCCAGTCCTCCAGTGTCCAATCAGCTGTTGTTGACTACATTCGCCGTCGACGTTGAGCAGCGGTGAGGGGAGGGGAGGGTGTGTGTCTCTTGGGCCGTCTTCTGTGTAACTGAGTGTCTTCTGTCTGAGTTCTGAACCGTCTTCTGTCTGGGTGTGCGGTGTATCGTCATTTTGGATATTTTCCATATTGTATTGCGATGACAACTGTGGCGCTCTACCCTTTGCCCACCACGAACAGCCATCCATCTTGCGTAATTCTTTACAGTTCTGTTGGTGGGAGATTGTTTGACCCGTTCTGCGCTATTCTTTGTATGCCTTAACCACACGACATATCGGAAACGACAAGGTGTGTCGTTTCCGATATGGAAGCACTCGACGCACGAGCTCCCACAATCATGCTCTTTTGAAATTCCGTGATATCCGTACTACGTCCGTGGTACCTGTACTTCTATGTTCTATGACTGCTACTGTATCATTTTGATTTGCATGACCAGATGCAAATAACAACTGTTCTAGCCTACGAAGCTGTGCTTTATGTACTTCCAGCTATGTGGCATAGTCCATTGGATGGAGTGGTCACAATTCAGTGATCACTGAGTGTGCATATATGTACAATTATTTATTTATTTTCATTAATTTATTTTTTTTTTATTTTTTGGCCTCCCAGTATCTTCAGTGGTAAATATTATGGGACTTTTTCCTAATAAAAGCAATATGCCGTGAATTTTTAACTGTGAAAAAACCACAGAACTATGACCAAAAAATAAAAACTATTGTTTTTATTTTTGTATAATTTTCAAAATACGAGCTCTGCTGTGGTTTGGAGTTAATGGAATACAAGCTACTGGCTTCCCTGCGTAGCGTCCACTTGAATTGAGCCGTCTTAACACAGTTGGTTTGGAAATGTTTTTACCTGTGGCCTCAGCAACCTCAAGAGACAGTTGATGACAGCACATCGTAGGGTTCCATTCTTGCTGTTAGAGCACTTAAGTGGTCGTGTCGGAGTATAAAGAAAACAGTTAAAAAATAATGTAATGACCCCTTAATTAGCTGTTGTTGCGATGCCCTATCTCAAGAACTACTACAACCAATTTTTATAACTATAAAAATTGGTTGTAGTAGTTCCACATTCTCTATTCTTTAAAATTGATCAATACTTTGATTGAAACGGAAATTTTGTGGAAATTTTTAAAATGGAATTTTTAGAGTGGAAATTTTGATGACTGTAGGGAAAATTTCATTTATCCATGGACAGTTATAGTATGAGAGTATTTGAATAATGATTGCACACAGTGAGACTTCAATGATCTGAATATTTCGTCAATATTATATTTTCAGGATTTTTTAAAACTCAAAGCTTACACACACGCAAACATCTGAAGTTTAAAATGATAAGAAAAGAATAGCTCTTAATTTTCTTGTTTTTCTTTCTCAGTTGCTTAGATTTAAAGGCCCGTCCCTTCGATAAAATGATTGCCAAAAAATCTGTGCCCTTTTACTGGACTTCCACATCGAAAAGCTTGCTATACTGGACTGGAACTCGTCACTTCTATGAAAATCTTTTATCAGTTTTACGAAACTCTCTTGAACTTAGGGTTAATCGTTTAAGAAGCCACTAGCAAAATAAGAGAGGTGAAGGAAAGTAAAGAAAGAACAAACACGAGAGGAGGGTGGGGGAAATGGAAGAGCAAGGCCAAGATATACGACAATGTTGTGACAGAGAGGGAATTTTTTTATCAGTTATCTCTTTTGCTTTTCTACTAGGCAGTTCCGTCTCCCGGTAGGCCTTAGGGGTGATGGCGCAGGTGCAGCGCTGATCTACACTTCGCCCCCATCTGTGTGTGAGAGAAAGAGAGCGAGAGCGAGAGAGAGAGAGAGAGAGAGAGAGAGAGAGAGAGAGAGAGATAAAACAAGGACAGATAGCAAGGCAGATGGTCGTCATACCCGCTCACTGCCTATCCAACGTACATGAAAACACGAGTAACCTTCTATGTAACACATTGTTTAGTCTTTTTACGTGTTCTCTCCAAGATGGCGCTGATCTCCTGACTATTGTTATCATTCAAGCAGAAATGCATTGACTTAACCTTTTACGAATCGTGTAAGATACTAGCTAACCATGGCCTGAAAGATATGTCATTTCCACTACAGATCAGTGACTAACTTTAGAGATATGGTATGACTGCGGTTCTCGAGTTCGCTTTGTTGTCGGTGTGTAATACACAGCAACAACTTCCTGAAACATTTGGCATTTTTATTCACAGGAAGGTTCGCTTACACGACCTAAGGGGAAAATTTAATCTGGCTAATTAAAGATAATCGCGAATACGAATTATAACTGTGATGTTTTTACCGGAAACTAGAACGCTTCCGCTGCTGGCAGAAGACGAAAATGTCGCTTGGTTAAAATTCTATTAAAAGAAAATTTCTCATTATCTTTTGGCCACCGAAATTAGCAGTGGAATAAGTTGAAAGAGACTTCCAGTTTTATTTGTGTTGTTGCTGTTTGATATTCATTCTATGTACTTTTTTATGATCTTGGTTGTATGCGTACAACTCTAGAAAATGTGAAACGTTTTATGCCAAGTAGAAAAAAATTGTTTTTCCTTAATTCTAAAAGTTTCCCTTATTAATGTTCTTATAAAAGATTACTAACCTTACCGTAACTTTCCTACGACGACCATACTACTTGCACGCGTTTCTATAAGAGAGGAAGAATCGGCATGTAAATCAAGTAAAGCTTTTTTTGAAGTAATGGTTATGGGACCACTGACCTTCAGCGACAGATCACATGATAACGGAATCACCGACCATGGGCTTGTCGTGTTGTTAGCCTCATTAAAATGATAAATTGAACGAGATTTTAAACTAAATTAGAAATGCATTTCAATAAACGTCATAATTCACTGACACTTTAACTTCTTCCAGGTGAAGTCTTTTAACCAATTGGTTTTTTATTGGAATAAATGAGCCATTTCCAGACGTGATAATTTATTTTGATTGTATATTATATATTTTTTCCTCATTTCGAATACTCAGTAATGATTGTAGCTGCAAAATAAAACGTGACATTCTTGTACATAATTGAACTACCCACAGTTTCTGTGCATATTTTTAATTGCTAAATCCTCCCTTCCCTCCAAAAAATGTAATCATCAATACTTTAAGAGTATTAATTTTTAAAAGCATTAATTTTAGGGAGGAAGGGAGTAAAAAATTATTAAAAATGAAAATTAATAATGAGGAATTTATTGTAGCTTAAACACAGAGCGTACAGATAAAGCAGAAATATATGAGCTTTCGGCTATATGGTAGCCTTCGTCAGAAGGCTACCATATAGCCGAATATATTTTCTTGTGCAAAACAACTCTTGGACAATGATAGAACCCTCAACGAAAGAACTGGTCTCACACCCGATGACATTTCCACCGCCCTCAGACTGTGCTTAACAGGGGGTGCGATCATATTTAATGACTCAGTCTACCAGCAGATACATGGCACGGCCATGGGTTCCCCGGTCAGCTCAGTCACAGCAAACATCGTGATGGAGGAGTTAGAGGGACGTGCGTTTGCACACGCACCTGATCACATCGCCTTTTGGTGTCGCTATGTTGACGATGTGTTCGTGGTCATCCCTAGAGACTCAGGTCAGCGACTTCTATCATACCTCAACTCACTATCGCCCTTCATAAAATTCACGATTGAGCTGGAGTCGAACAACTCTTTACCATACTTAGACACACTTGTCCGACGTGAAGGCACATACCTGAGGACTACAGTTTATCGTAAGCCCATGTGTGCTGGCCAGTTTACCAACTTCCGGTCAGCACACGCGCGAGGCCACCTCCTCTCCACGGCCCGAACCTTGCTTACTCGCGCCTGGACACACTCCAGCTCCGCTGATGAAAGACGCAAAGAGGTCACTAGGGTCAAAGTAGACCTTACGAGGTGTGGCTACCCCATTGACGTCCTCGACAGGTGTGATCTACAGACACGTGACATCGTGACGACCAGCTACAACACCAACAGTGACGAGCCATCCACAAGGGCATTCATCCCATACTACCCCAACCTGTCACAACAGATCGGCAGAATCCTGAGAACGCACGGAATAAAGTGCATCCAGCTCCCAGGCAGGAAACTGCGTTCTTTCATTTCCAACGTGAAAACACCTGTCCCCACCCTTCTGCAGAGCGGTTTAGTCTACCGCATCTCTTGCCGTGACTGCACTAGCTGCTACTTCGGAGAGACTGGACGTCGACTCGAGAAACGTCTCTCGGAGCACAAAAGAGCGATCCGTTTAGCGGATATAGAACACTCAGCTATCGCCGAACATGTCTGGACAACCCACCACGACATCGACCCACACCGCGATGTCGTGGTGGTAGACAGATCCCACCATTACCTAAAGCGTACCTGGTTGGAATCATTAAATATAAAATCTTCGGATAAATCCTTAAACAGGAACAGTGGTTACCAAGTCAACCCGATCACAGAGTCAGTAGTTCTGTCATTGGACAAGCGCTGGCCACGTCATCATGCGTTACAGCCACAGACGTCAACAAACAATTAAACCTCGCGTCTCACGCACCTGGCAGTGCACATCTTCATTCCAACTGCCATTCATGTATTTTAATTCTGACGAAGGCTACCATATAGCCGAAAGCTCATATATTTCTGCTTTATCTGTACGCTCTGTGTTTAAGCTACAATAAATTCCTCAATGAATCCAGAGCGCGTAGGCCTGTTTCGTTATGAAAATTAATAATAATTAAAAATTTATTTTATCTCTCTCCCCAGTGAGGGGAGGAAGGGAGTAAAATAAATAATAAATATATATATATATCTTTTCCTGTTAATGAATTTCATAGCATAATGTCTGTCATGAATATTATCAAACAGACGCTTTGTGCGAGACTATGTGGTAAAAGTCAATTGGAAGCTGCTCACGGTTAGTACGACTTTGGAACCAACGATAATCTAAGATCTAACTTTGATACGTCTTGAAAAAAAACGATAGTTGCCCATTTACAAGGTCTCCAGTATATAAATTGCACTCGGATATATTTATGCACTCGGACATGGGGCACAATCTTAGGATTCCGTTTGACAGTGAACCCCAGGAAATGTTTTGGAGCTTCATCCATCCACCCGCGAAGACGCCTGTACGGAGTCTAGGCCCATCTAAAAAAGGTTCCCCCCCCCCTGACAGACTAAATATTTAAAATTTGTCTCTGCTTTCACTTCATGTTTTAAAATCCTGAGTAAATAAATTCTGTGCGCGACTTGACTTTATACTGCAAGCCACACAGTATAGGATCTACTCCGTGACAGTATAGTGGTGCCCTACTTGTCTCTCGTTTAGAGAGGTCTGGGTTGGATTTCCGTATATGACTGGGAGAATTTCTAAAGTCCTTTCAATCGAGGCTCTAATTACGCGTAGGGAGAATTCAGATAGTTTTTCAACCAACACGTGCAAATCTTCCTGTGAACTCACACTTGTAGAGACATAATATACGACGGTACAACATAATTTAAGTCACTGATGCACTGCCTATCAATCGCTGGGCAGTTGATCTAGAGGAGTATTTTTTGATTCAACTGTGCAGTCTGTTATCGAACAATAAGGTGGCAGGGAGGAATAGTATTCTGGACAAATGAGATAAATGTATGTTAAGTTTTTACGTCCAAAGATGTATGAATAGCCGTTAAAATCGAAGAGGATATCAACAGCGTTTTTCTTAACTAAAATATTAATATCTAAAAGATCTAATTTTCTGAATTCACTTTTTTCTTGCGCATTAAATGCCATTGCTGCCCATTTGGCCATTTAGTTCTATGTAGAAAAAAACGTCTTTTTACGCAAATACATTAAAGAATGGTTTATGAACAAGAATTATTAAATATTCTTAATGAAACGAAACCTTGAATTTATGGAACCGATGTAACGTGTAATAACTGAATCGATGTAGAAAAAAATTAAACTTTTAATATGAACACTGAGAGTCGTCCTGCCTTCCCACACAAACAATTGGCCTTTGTTGGTTTTGCAACATCTACTGGTTATAAAAATAACCAGTAGAAAATTTTTAACCCAAATGCAAAAGTTTTCTACCATTTTAATAAAGTTCGTTATCATTCTTGATTTATTTCACTTTAAGTAGTCTTTGGAAGATCGAGCCACTGCTATTATTTATCCTTTTCGAATAAATATCGAAAGTAGTCAAACTAAAAACCATTATATAATATAGCGATCACTGATAATACTCAGAAAGCTGTTTTAGACGAACTCTATACGTTCTACCAACACCTTGCAACCCTTGAAATTTGATGCCCGAAGCTACTCGGTTTAGGAGTTTATAAACTTTCAAACTCCGTCACCCGAGGCTACCCAACCAAGTGTGTTACGTATCCGTTTGGCAAGGGTTGGAGGAACAAAGCCAAATTAGAACGCAGCTCAGCAACAAACAGCCCTTTGTGCAGCACCTCCCTATTAATTCAAGATAAATGAGCGAAACTTCGAAGATCCAGTTAATCAACCAGCATAAACCCAACCCCCATTTCCACTTCTTGTAACTCTGATTTATTGTATGTCTCTTCATCTTTGCTCTGCAGCCACTCGCCTGAGACGGAAGGCCTTGTCATCTTTCCGCCTGCTTCCAATAGAAATACATCCCACAGTCGGGCTCTTTACGGGCGATTATAATAACCAGAGTCAAGGGCATTCATTTTCTTTGTCACGCCACCGTTTACAGATGGCACATGCGATTAAAAACGGGAGAGAAAGCGAGCGAGCGAGAGAGAGAGAGAGAGAGAGATTGTATTTCTTGAAAGGCAGAGGTAGACATCATTGTTGCGTGTCCTGACATAATCACTTATCTGCTAGTCCAAGCTGAAAAGGCAGATAATATCTATCTGTGTTCTCTTTTTTATTGAATCCAACATGTTGAAACTGTGCCAGTATTTTACTCGTTAGCATGGCGGTCACATAAAGAATGCTTTTCAAGGCAATTTCCCTTGAAATAAAACCAACAAACGTGTCATTTCTGTAAAGAGGGTTAAACTTTCGGTAGAAGCCCAAGAGGAAAACGGTGTTGTTTCTACAAAGTCAGTGAGCTGCTAGTTGATTTAGGTATTGACGAAATGAACTACTCTGAATAGTATAGCCATACAAGGCCATCTCAATCGAACAAGTTTTCTAACTTGACGTTGCTAAATAGTTTTACGGGAAAGATCTCTTGTTATCAATAACTGTATTCTTTCTTTCCTTTTTTTTTTTGTTTGTTTATTTGATAATCAATTACGGTAGATACACTGCTCCTAACAGGTATATGGTATATATATTTTTTAATTCTTAATTAACTGTACTGGGAAATTTCAAATGTTTCCCAGAGCTGTTTGAATATTTCTGGAGTATAATGTGCGTAGCATGAAAAAAAATATATAATAATAATAATAAATTAAATAACGGCAGCATAGTCTAATTGTACTTCGTTCACTCACTTTCGCATTAATCACTCACTGTGATCGAAATGCACAATGTCTGTACTTAAGACTTAAGATCTTTGAATTTAAAGTTAGAGCACAATCGATTCTGTTGTCCACTTCCAGCAGCATTCTGATGTTCTCTGCTCTCATACTCAATCCGTTCAGTGGCTAGCATATAACAGCAAATACCCACAACACCACTTCATGACCGAACATCACAAAAAACACAACTCATGACTGAGAAACAATGTGAGTGGGAGACCGACAGTTGTCCAGTGTTGCTGATCAAACAAATCACACCACATTTTTCTTTTCACCATGCTGACTAAAGGGAACATTGTATGAATGAATATGTCAAGTCTTTCGTCACGGTCCTGTACGTGTTCAAAAACGCTTGACAGTTGTGAATTACTTTAATATCGTTAAAGCTGATTCCTATCCGTTTATTGTTGTTTTCCAGTAATGGTTTCCAGCAGGACAATTGCACTGGGCTGTTATAGGGATGGGATTTTTTATGGGTCTTTTTCTTAATGTGGCTGAGTTAGTCTGTCTCAGCCGAGGATAGCATGGGTTTTTCTCCTGGAAAATCGGGATTTTCGTCCAGTAAACAGAAAGTCGACGAAAAAACACATGCAGTTTACAAACAATGTATGCGGCGCAATATGGTCTAAATCGCTAATGCGCCTAAAACCCCACAACAGCTTGAGAGCAAAAATGTGACCAAAGAATAATGCGATTTATATGGACAATATACTGGTGTCTTACGGCCTTCCTTGCCTTGGTATTAATTCAAAAATAATCCAGTATATAACATATATAAAAAAAAGCGTCTAGTATATTTCACGGAAATTATACATTATTCACTTCACTACCGCGAAGGCTATTCATTTACTAACCATGCCTTAAGCTGGATCCTCCCTTCCACTTTTAATGTCACAGTCTCAACAAATGGCAACTAACTAGTTGTTATATCTACCAGAACGCCCTCTCGATTCATGACAATATATTTCCAGAAAATTATGAACTGCTAAAAAATAATCATTAGCTCCAAATTGAATTTAAAAATATGAAGTGTTTTAAATATTTTTCTCATCTTCTGTTTCCTTCTTATTTATTTATTGAGATTGGCGGTCAGAAGTGGCTGACACATGAGAAACATAATCATTTAAAACTTATCTCTTGGACGCGATCTGTGTCTGAATTAGTTCCTGTTCTTTGAAAGAGATCTCTAATGTTTAACACCTGAAAGAATACAAAACGGGAGAACAATGGATAGTTTCTTTGGTGATACACCCCCCTGAAATTGTTGGATAGAGCGATAAAAAGGACAAAAGACGAGCTTATCAATAACATCAAAGCTAAAAGCGTGGACCTCAACTCCCACTTGCAAGTGTATTCACCTGTCACGAGTTGGTGACTAGATCCTACGGATGATTGATAGTCTAGTGTATTGCTGGAAGTGCAGATGCTTGCAACGTGAGAACCACCTGCGCGGTTACGGCAGCGAGGTCACTTCGACGCAGCAACGGGAACCTTTAAAATAAAAAAGAAAAAATAAGAAACGTGTAACGACTTCTATATGTCAACCATTCTTTCTTTTGCCAAAAAGATGACAAATTAATCATCGTGAAAAGTGCTGAAATATCACGGAATGGAAGGTAGTAATTATTTAAACAGCCTAAAACAGTGTTTCTCAAACTGTGCTCCTCAGAACCCTAGGGTTCCACGAAGAGGTCTAAAGGGTTCCGCAGAGAAAACTGCAATAATGATGGACAAACGAAAACTTTTTAAGCGGATATTTATTTCTAACACTTTGCACGTAAAGTATGAAAAAGCCTCCAGAAAGCCCCCAGTTTAAAAGCGCATGCTGTAAGACTTATTTTATATTTTGTTTTATATTCAAATGCTTGAATTGGTTTCAAATTGATTGAAACGAGTTGCAATATTTTTAAAAATGTACATTAAACAGAACCAAGGAAAATATAAACGTGCCAGTATTTGGTCCTTTGTTTACAATACAAATGAATTGGTTACTTATATTTTAAGAGAATTTTATCTTATCGATAAAGGCTAAATTTTTCTATAAGCAGAGAATTTAATTCGAATTTTTAAGTAAACGTCGTGCTTTAGCTTTTCTGTAATCAAAAATCCATATTTCGCAGTTAATTTTACATCCAGCCAAATTCCAATAAGTACAAAGTAATGTCTAAAAGAAACAAATTGTTAGGGTTAGGCGGAATACAAAAGTTAATTAATAGAATTTCTTAGAAATTGTATGTGGGCAAGGCCATGAGGGGTTAAATTTATTTTAAGACCATGAGTCGTTCGTTAAATTATTTTAATAATTAATTTCATTTATTTTATATATCATTATTTTATTTTATTTTTATTTTTTTATATTTGATACGAGCTCATTTCTAAACTAGAAGATATTTTTCCTATTTACTACTGTTTGAAATTCCCTGTTCATTTGAATAAGTTTGTCTCTACAATTAAATTAATTCTTCTTCTTTTTTTAAATGTTATACCACCGATTACGCCAACCACTTCAATGTCCTGATGCGTTACAAAAGAAATGCTTAATGGCTTTAAGATAAAATTAAACTGTTTATCGAGGCCATTCACCTAAAGATTTAATAGTGGAATACCCAGTCTTAAAGCGCCGCTTTTAGTTTCATGAGTTTTTAAAACGTACAAAACCGCCATTAACCAAACAAAAATTGAGAAAAGGCGCACGTATTGAAGATCAGATAGTTTTAGGTTTGGCAGCTTGTTTTATGAAGGGCAAGTCGGTAATTGATGTTGCAACCGATGTCGAATTATCAATCGAACCAGATACAGACTGGATACAAGGAAATAAATGCAAGGCGTTAGGCAGCTACTAACAGATGTACGTTCTTTCTTCATCTGATGGTACTATTAGTATAAATAGGGGATAATTGAATGGTATAAATTAATCATTTAAACCACGGGTGTAATAAAATTCACTGGTGTTCAAAGATTAAGAAATAAACACAAGAACTGAACTTTTCACAATTTTACTATTTGTATTTTAAAATATAAACTTTATAAAGCTATTTTTAGTAATTCGTAGTATTACAAAAATGGCTTCTGTGTAATGTATGAAGTTGTCAATAATTGTCAACCGTCCAAACCGGACAGCACGTAAACTCAAGGATATTTAATATTTTATAGGATTTTCTTAGGGACTTTGAAATACTAGTAAAAATATATAAATCAAATATCTATATATTTTTACTAGTAATTTTATATATAAATAAAATATAACACTATACTACAGTCGATCTCTAAAATTTCCTCTCCAAGACAAAAGAGTCACCGATTCCTACATGCCGATACGCATGATTCCTTAAGTTTCTGCTCGCAGATGGTGGTTCTGTGTGAGAATTGGTGAGAGGTGGCCTGTCCACGCCAACCTATCGCTTTCGTATACTACAACTATGCTATCTGTCCACCATGACATAAGAACAGTTGTAGGGACATCGTTACCCTATCGACGGTTCATCGAAAATCAGTCTATACACTGAATCCTAATTCATTTGTAAAGATCACATCAATCCATCTTTTGCCATTCAAACAGAATGGAACACTTCCTAACTTCCTGTTCAAGAGGACTCTTAGCACTAGAATTAGAAAGATACTGACCACTGGTCACTTTTCATAAAAAGATCAATTTCTGGAATCTTGCAAGCTGTCCGACCTCAAATAGTCGTTCTCAATTCCAAGTTTAATGTGATCTTGGAATGCATGTGTTTGCTTTTGCTGTACGAAAAACTCCAGTTTTCGGGAAACTATGAATCCCATCCCTGAAGTCGATTAAATAAATATAATCTTTATTGTAAGGTACAAAGGTACATGCAGGTACCCTAACTTTATAAAACCCTTCACGGCACAAAGCCCAGCCAAGGAGCGAAAATAAATCATAATGGCTTCTCCCATCCCCATCTCTGAGAGAAAAAGCTACGATATCCACACACTATTCACTCACTAGGGTAACCTTTCAAATAATAGGCAAAAAATACTCGTAAATATAGAGTACGTCTTAGATAAGATATATCATGGATTCGCGTCTTAAGAACGCCAGTGTTAAAGGCAAAAAAAAAAGTTGAATATGATAGTATCACAGTATGTACGCAGCACAGAAATAGGATCTCTTACAAAAAGATAGCACAGGTCTCAAATGAAAATATTCATTTTTACTAACAAAAGGTACAGAATCGAGCAGGTATTAATAAGATAATTAAAGTACGCGAAGGCAAGGCGGCTTAACTTATAGTAATTATCAGTGGTGCACCAAGAATTTTTTTTCGGGAGGGAGGGATCCTTATAGAGGATGTTTCAGATTATATAGGGTTTTAAAACTGCAGACAAATGTAGGAGCGTATTCTGCATCTTTAGCTGTAGAATAAGCTAATAAGAAATGTTGAAAATGTGTTAGCTGTATATTATAAATTAATTTAAATATTCTGTTTATACTCTGGGACGATCACATTGAGTGAAAGTGTACAATATAATGAGAATATACGAACATTATCGTATTTAACAGTCTAGAACCACGGACAATTCAAACACAGTACCCCCTGGTGTTTCACACTGGGCTATGGCGGCCAGTTTGTAATTGATGATTAATGTTTAATATTATTTTTCGATATTAAACTATAATCATAAATTACAAAACTGTGTAAAACAATATAACACTTTTACCTTCAGATTTATGTAAAAAAATATTACTCTAAGACATGTTTAAAACAGTACAAGACATACTTACCCGACATTCATAGTGTTGTTCTATACATGAATAATATCAGTTACTCTTATGTGACTATGTCTTAGCTGTGTCAACATCTGTTAGTTGAGTTTCAGGTTCTATGACGATCGTCTCGTTGTTTACACAGCAGCATTTGTTAAACTAATATTAATGGAAGACAATACAAACCTGTTTGATGACAGTACAAATCTGTTTACTTTTTCCGAGATAAGTGATGTGATTTTAATTTATGGTGAGGTTCGCAAGAATTCTGCAGCTGCTCTTCGTAGATATGCCAAAAATTTCCAACTGAACGAATACCGAATAAAAAAACATTTACTGCTCTGGAGAGACTCGTATATGAGAAATAAGTACCCTGAATGCATTAGGAGTAAACTTTGATAGAGGGAGATATCGAAGAACTGCAAATGTTGAAGAGCAAATATTTTGTACTGAACAAGTATCTCCTCCTACCATAAGTAACAGAAGGTAGTCACGTAAATTAGCATTAGCATTAGTAGAGGCATATGATGCAAGAAAGCAAGCTTATGCAGCATCAGCATTAAAAAAAAAAAAAAACACGCTCCCATTTCACCCCTCCTTTCGTTCCAAGTACCTGTCCAGCTCAACTTTAAATTTATTTAGGCTATCAACTTCCACAACAAAGGATGGAAGTCTGTTCCACCAACCAACTACCCGCTGGCTAAAGGCAAACTTCCGCACATCTATCCTACATCTGTCTTTTCTTTAATTTGAATTTATGCCCTCTCAAATGATTATTCTGAGCAAAAGGAAGAATTCCATCAGCATTGAGTATGCTCAAACCATTCAAGGCTTTATACACCTCGATCAGATCACCTCGCAGGTGCCTAGTCTCCAGACACTGTAATTTGCAAAATTTAAGCCTTTCTTCGTAAGAGCAACCCTTTGTTCTATTCACTAATCTTGTTGCCCTTCTCTGTACTCGTTCCAACAGCTCTACATCCTTCTTAAAATGAGGCCTCCAGACCCTGTATACAGTACTCAAGGTGTGGCCTGACCATTGCCTTATATAAGAGGATAATCACATCCTTATCCCTGCTAGAAAAATTCCTGTATATCATTGACAAGACACTATGAGCTACTCTTGCAGACCGTCTGCACTGCTCAGAAAACTTCATATCTGCCTGCACAATTACCACCAGGTCCTTTTCGTTCTCTACCACTGTCAGTGTAGTACCACAGAGTTGATACGTCAATCTGGGGTTGCTGCTTCCCATATGTAGTACTTTACATTTGTCAATGTTAAAATGTTACTCCTTTATGCTATATTGTGGCAACGATTCTTGCACAGGCGTACAAGAATCATTGCCACAATCGTTTCTTTTGTATGTGTTTAATTTATGGTTAATGTTTCATATCTTGGAAATCAAGATTTTTGAGACATATTTATGGGAACTTTTTTTCTTTATTTTTAGCCCTAGAATATGCTTCTGCATTTGTTCCGTGCAGTTTTGAAACACCTTGTGTAATATTAAACAAAATGTTCTTGTGGCGGTGCTTTATCATCCTCACAGTTTCCCTGGCTGTGGATGCGCCTGTGGTAATTGTTTATGGGAGAAGGACATTGATCTATCTTATTAAAGAGCGTGTGCTTTAGTGCTCCACGACATAGCTACTGAAGTTGAGAGAATTAACATAGATTTGGCAGCGATTATCAGCGGAGAAGTCTTTTAAATGAATAATGTAGTATGAATAATCGCATTATTGGTTGAATTGGTATTTAAAATAATTTCTAAGTCGAAATAATAAAACTTAAGTCGCCGTATCGGAGTGTTCGAGCTCAAGGGTCTAGTACACGTGATTTTCAGTGGTGACTGGGGTTCAAACCATCATGGTTACTAAATACACTGCTGTTTCTTGCTTATATCTTGTGAACCCCTCTGGTCGTCCCCGAGTAAGAACAGAAACTTTATTATTTTTTTAATGCAAATAAATATTTAAGTTTCGACTTAGAGTCCACTTTTCATTAGTGTACATAGCGCCATCTCTGAACATAAACAGATATTAAAAAAGTATCAGACCACACATATTCACAAGAAAATCGAATGACACAATAATGATGAAACAGAAAATCACCATGACGCCTAGAAAATAAAACAAAGGTTTCTGTTTTAGAGCCTGCAGTTTAACAGGGTCTGGGATAACTGTTGACTCGGGTTCGGTTCCATTAATTTGATTAATTTTTAAAATTAGTTAGACCACAGTTTATACATTGTATAATTTTTAAATAAAAATTGGCTTCAAAGTAGTGTTTTAAACATCAGTATTGACAAATTTCCCTGGACTCTGTCCATATGAGTCCGTATATGGACATTTTGTTTATGGCTCACAAATTTATAAATGCTCCCCAGTGAGTCTTTATGCATCTATAAATGGAGCAGTCTAGGGCCGGTTTGGTGATAATACCTCTGGTACGAATACACCTCGCGTTCTATGCATATAAAACTCTCCATCCGCGCCTTTTAAAAATATTTGTTATACATAAATTTATATTTTCAAAACTTAACCCATAAAGTCAATATAAGCGTAGTTTGCCTGTAAATTAGCATTTTTCAAACTATGGTCCTTTTAAATTTTTAAAAGCTGGAAGAATCTACACCATGGAAACAATTTTCTTAAGTTTGGGGGAAGATTTTTAAAGTTAAAAGGGGATTTATTTTCACTAAAGTTTAAGAACCGCTGCTCTGAATACTAAAGGAGCCTCACGGTATTTTTCAAAAATCCGAAAAATGAGTTTAGGTCTCTAGGACATAATAAATTAAAAATAGTAACGAAAGCCAAACCAAGGGCAATGCGCTTTCTGCAAATTCAGACTTTTAGTCTTATGTTTTTCAGTATTTTGGGGCCCAGGAAGTGCTAAGATATATTTTTCTCCAGGCCGCAAAATGAATAATGCCAAATGGGACCTTTTCATTTTCTCTAAAACTTTTCAAAAAATATCTAAATGATTTATATCTGAATAAAATAATCTTAAATAATTACACGTTGTTTCATGCATAAATTTCATGTAAATATTTATTTAGTATTAGGAATTGGCGTTTACATGAATGTCTGTAATAAATACTGCTCTCTCTCTACATCGAATAAATAAAGAGTTGAATTACTTTTTCACTCTGATTTCGTTATTTCTGAAATATTAAAATTAGATATTTTCTGTAATATTCCTTTCTGTTCCTAAAGAGTTTGTTGATTCATGCAGGACAGACGAACTTCTGTGCCCAGAATTTAGTCTACGGGTAAATTATTTTGGGAGAATCTTAAAGGAAGCTCGGATATTTTAAAACAAATTCTTATCGCTGCCGCAGCATAAACAAAAGGTAAATAAACAACGTTGATCAACTGGATTTCGTCCAGTAGCCTTTAGTGCCATGAATGTCCCAGAGAGGAGCATCTGCAGTACATCACATTGTACCCCATGACCTCACTCTTACATGAACTCTCTACTGAACCTTAATAATTCTATTTTGGTACTGTACTTATCGCTGACATCAAGCTAGAAAATTTGGGGCATGTGACCTTTAACTCACTGAAAAAGAAATTTTTGTTATGAAGGATATCGAGAATTTTCAGAACCTGACCCTATTTAAATATTTAAAGACGTTTATACTTTGAGGGAAGACCTTGTTTAAAAGGGAGAAATAAAAAAAAAAACTTGCTGCTAGCATACCCTAATATATTTTAAGATATTTTCTTAGATTTTTCGAATACGCAAAGTCCGTTCACTTTTCAGTGTGAGGTGCTTAAATTGTACAAGGACTTACTCCCTAATTTCATATTTGGCATTAATTTTTAATTTAAAAAGAAAATTTTGCCAGTATTTATCGAACCTTTTTCTGCATCTGAATGCAAAACTATTTTTTTTATATGTTAGCACTGATGATATTTAGTCTCAAGGTATTGACAAAATGTACTCTACCCTACAAAAAGTAATGGGACACATGTTTTTCAGAATAATACGTATTTTAGTAAGAAAATTATTGCCAGGTTTGACCTTTAATGAGTGTGAATATGGAAGGCTTTTCACCAATTTATGATAAAATTCGTATGGTATGGCACTCCATTCGTGGAAATTCGTGGATGCGGCTCACTAAGCGTGGAAGCTCTTATAGGATTACTTGCAGTTTCTTGCATCTCCAAAGCACGCGTCCGTAAGGGTAGACATGATGACGTTATCACTTAGTACGTAGAGTCTGTCAGTAAGGTAGACCCTTCATACTAAGGCCCCAGTCGGTAAGAATTTTAGTATATTTCATCTTTCTTCAGCTCAGGATCGCATTGCCTTCTATTTTCGCAGCATGTCGTCAATAGTCAATTAAGAAAGTTCAAGCGTTGTGCAATAGTCTGTTAACTCTTTCTCATATCATCCACTTGCAAACGAGTAAATTACATACCTTTAGTGTCCAACTGCATTGCATATTTCCACGTCCGATGGGGGGGATGTGGATCTTGATGGGTCCTCGTTTCCGCGAGTAGATAACAACAGTCTTCTGTAACGGGGAAGCGTTGCCTATTTGGGCTAATTATGAGTAGTTAGTTAGTTCAGTGAGTACGAGGAGTAACTGTCCCTTTCCTCTTTCGATGGCATTTCATCTTCTTCCTCTCCTACTATTACTTTCCTACACTTTTTTGCTTTTCCAAGTCTAATAGGGACAGTATGTGGATAACACAGTATCTTATCCTATACCATTTTTTCAAACGGTGCCGTCTGGGTGGTGGTAGTGCCCACTGAGAATAAGTAACAATAGTCTTCTCTATTAGTGAAGCGTTACTTATTCGATATAGTTCAATACGTGGTAACTCGTTGTGAAGGTAGTCACAATATGAGATACAATTAAATCGATGCCTTTACGCTACTTATGTGGTTTTTCATTATGAGTTGCTATGGTGTATTTACACCGATATTTTAAATGTACTTTAATACTGAATCACTGGTCCAGTGATTAATTCCTAGCTCTATTGCATATCAGCAGCTGATCAGACGGTTCAATAGAACTATAGTTCTTTCAGAAATATCAACTGAAGTGTTCAGATAGCACGTGACGTCCCCGTTTTTTTTTTTTTTTTTCTTTTTTGTAAACATAAATATTTATCTACTGTTTATACAAAGATTCTGGATGCACGCTCTTGACAGCAAAGTGAGAGAACTCATAGAGATAATGCAGATTCCGAACGTTCTGAGCAGAATGTTCATACCTACGATATCGCCCATCTGTCGTCATGTTCCAGGTCTGAATTTTGACACAAGGACCTCTTGCCAAAAGACCGAACTTCTCTTGCTAGATTTGCCCCAGCTGTATGCTGTCCGCTACCAGCTAACTAAACTGTCATCACTAATCTGTTAGGAGTTTATTTTCGATAATATATACACTACTGTAAGAGTCGGAGAACATGGGTCGAAGATAGCCGATGGGTTTTTTTCCTAGACGATAATAACCGTGACTTCATCTTGTGACTTGAACTTGTCACTTAAATCATGAGTTTGATTTTACTGAGAAATGAAAGGTCATGTGTATACATGTTGTATACTATCTTCTTATCATCCGATGTTACCATGGCGAACTGCGCTACAAATGTGACGTCAGTGTTTAGACCAAAGATCCCGATGAAAGACGTTTCAAACAGGCCAACACACATGCAAAGTCATAAATTTCTCCTGTCATTGCCTTTCGTTAGTGGTTCTGATCGCGTGTTAGTCGTGTGGAGTTAACACCCGCTGTTCGAGAAATATATCCCAACTTTATATAAACGCATTTAAGAGTGATTAGAGACACTGAGATAACATAGTCGCCAAAACAAAAACAGGCTTAATTTTGGATAAAAAAAAAGTCTGTGGTTAAAAGAAGACAAGCTCGAAATGATACACAATATCTCGTAGTTCGCGGATTTGACCATTCATAGAAAGTTTTTTTGAGTCAGACCTTTTCCATCGCGGACAGGAGGAACGATCGTTCGCAGTTCACTTCGAGATTGACCTTTCACCTCACCTCATCTGCTACACCGAGAAGTAGTATCTTATTACAGTCGAACGCTGGGGCGATTTATTCGCTGTCGAACGAGAGTTCACAATTGACCTCCCAGAAACTATAGTTTTTCTTTCAATACACTGACGACTCTTAGCCTTAGATACGTTGGCGCAAAAACAAAACAATAAACAATAGAATGTAAATGCCTTGAATATCTGAGGTAGCGCTGTAGGATTGCATTCCTTCCATAGCAATCGTGTGTGTGTGTGTGTGTGTGTGTGTGTCTGTGTGACAGAAAGAGAGAGACTTCTGGCTTCAGCCGAGCTGGATTTTCGGAACAAGTTTCTGACGTCTTGCTTGTTCATTTTAAGTTCATTTCACTGTCTTTATTATCATCAGCTGTTAGGTGAGTTTTTGATATATTTTATTAGTATTCACATTCTGATTACTTATTCTTATCTTTCAGATTTATATTTCGCGAGTTGCTAATTTTTATATGCCATCACGGGTAGCAAAGTTGGTAGAATCGCTGTCCTCCCCCACCGGGTGGAAAAGACCTGAGCTCGAGACCCGTCGGGGCGACAGGTGTTAAAAGACCCATAAAAAATTTTTGGGCCTTTCTCACAAAGTGACTGAGTTAGTCGATCTCAGGCGAGGGTAGCATGTTTTTTTTCACCGGGAAACTCCGGTCTTTTGTCCTGAAAACAGAAAATTGACCACAGAACCTACGCAATTTACAGAGAGTATATACTGAGCGATATGGCCTTAGTCGCTGATGCTCCTAAAAAAAAAAAAAAAAAAAACCTACAACAATTATTCTTTTAATATATATCTTTTTTACTTTGTTATTCCCTTTTTCATTAAAGTATTCTCTTGCTCAGTGAACCCGGTTACTCAAGGCACGTGTACTCATTCAGTCTTATGCGTGACCACTCGGCTACGGCATGAACACATTTAATGACACAAAATGATGCTTACAATGGACAGATCAATATGATATAAATCTACCACGGTTTTGGAAATATTAAGCTAAGTGTCTCGGTGTTGAATCGTACAGGTGTCAAACAGCCTCCTGCGGTATTTCCCACTAAGCCTATTGCACCTGGTCCTGCAGAACATCCGTGGTCTGTGCTGGCTATGGGCGGCTATGTAGGTGGCGGCCAATCATGGTCTACAAGTGCTCAGTAGGGAGAAATCCGAGGACAATGGGTAATTGCATGTATTCTTTGGTTGGCTTGCTGTTTGCTGGATACAAAACTCGAGTTTCACGGACAAAATCCACGCAACTTTCTCCTGAACCGACTGACTCAGCCATGTTATAAAAACAGCCCATAAAAACTCCTTGCATCATTCACGGGATTCGAACCCAGGGTCTTTTCTACCCGATGGAAGGAGACTGTGATTATTACTACTATTGTATTCGCGAAGTTATATATGATGGTTGAAGAAAAATAAAAAGTGCATAAAGCATTCGAAACTTCAAAAGATGATAATACTCTTACAGATAATATCCTTGATTTTCTGGGCGGTGCCAATAATTTTGACCTTCCTAAAGCACATATAACGCTAGGGGCTCACATCTGGTGAATATGGGCTTGGCACACCCAGGGTCCTAAGCTGGATATCGATGATCTCTCTCTCTCTCTCTCTCTCTCTCACAGGGTAATTCAGATTTTTTTTTTTTTTTTTTTTTTTTGGCTGGTGCAGCATAAGCCTCAGGCTTCCTTGCACCATATGGCTAATAATAATAATATCATTAGTGGCTGTTTTCTGTGGCTATTATGATGCAGTGCTGCCATCTTACGGAAGGCATAATAACTTCAATAAATTTTCCCTTTTCTTGGTGAAGTGTACTTAACTTAAAATTATTGTATTTAATTTGGAAGGTGCATTAACACTAAATGTACAAATTTTGAAAAATTTATGTCAGAGATACAGTTGCCACGTTGGAGGAAGGAGAGTCTATGCAGCGACGTAAATGGAGTGAGATATGCAGGTGTATACCATACTTCTAGTTTTAGTTATATAAAAAAAAAATTGACACTAAGTGATATACTCACAGTTGCACAATCGCATTCTATAACTGGATGTATACAGTTAATTTTGAGGTCTATTCTTCTTTCAAAGTTTTGTACACAAACATAATACTGAATTAATCTGTTACCTTGCGCTTACCTGACATTTAATTTCTAACAGATATTTATTTAAAGTATACCCAGTAAAATAAAATAAAATAAAATATTTCCAGAAGCTTTCGGAACTCGTGTCCCTTTCTCAACTGACAGAATTTTTAAATACATTACAAGCAAACTGTGGCACGTTACTCATTCGTCATTGTTGTAGCACGGACGTGTGCTGCCTTGCGCCAGTGATCATCCATCAATAAAACGGTTGTCTCCAGGATTGGATGTATACGCATGCCTTTCTGGCGATTTAATGCCTTAGGGTTGTTCATTATGTTTAGTGACTCTAGCCATAGGCGGTGGCGAAAGTGTCGCGCGTGGTCCACTATCTCGAAGTCGCGCTTGGGGTCAAGATCGTGGTTGGTAGCCCAAAAATGTTCTGCAAGCGCGGACTGGTCAGTTTCGGCAAGCCGGATTGCTCTGTCGTGTTCCGTGAGGCGATCCTGGAGACGTCTCGATGTCTCACCTACGTAGCAACTGTTACAGGCCCTACAGGTGATACGGTACACTACATTGCTGCGTAAGACAGGTGTGACAGGGGTCTTCACACTGGAGACAAGTGAACGTAGGTTCCTACCTGGTAATTGTACACATTTTATGTTGTAACTTCTCAGGATCTTCGATATGTGTACAATTACCAGGTAGGAACCTACGTTCACTTGTCTCCAGTGTGAAGACCCCTGTCACACCTGTCTTACGCAGCAATGTAGTGTACCGTATCACCTGTAGGGCCTGTAACAGTTGCTACGTAGGTGAGACATCGAGACGTCTCCAGGATCGCCTCACGGAACACGACAGAGCAATCCGGCTTGCCGAAACTGACCAGTCCGCGCTTGCAGAACATTTTTGGGCTACCAACCACGATCTTGACCCCAAGCGCGACTTCGAGATAGTGGACCACGCGCGACACTTTCGCCACCGCCTATGGCTAGAGTCACTAAACATAATGAACAACCCTAAGGCATTAAATCGCCAGAAAGGCATGCGTATACATCCAATCCTGGAGACAACCGTTTTATTGATGGATGATCACTGGCGCAAGGCAGCACACGTCCGTGCTACAACAATGACGAATGAGTAACGTGCCACAGTTTGCTTGTAATGTATTTAAAAATTCTGTCAGTTGAGAAAGGGACACGAGTTCCGAAAGCTTCTGGAAATATTTTATTTTATTTTATTTTACTGGGTATACTTTAAATAAATATCTGTTAAACTATGGACCCCAGTACTCCAGGCCCATTTGTCACTATTTAATTTCTCTTCTTTCGATAATTGAAATGAAGAAAATTATGAAAAATTTTATCATAATCATGATAAATATCGTAGATTTACTTTAATTCAAGGAAAGTATTATGTACATAGTTATACAATATGTAGTAATCAGTAAATTAGTGGTATATAATTTTTATTGTAAGGAAATATTATTATGTAATAAGAATATAGAATACTGTATAGCAAAGGTAGAGTACACTCGTAATAAAAAGCTAAGGAACACGCACAGAAACGTAAATAAATAAAAAATATATTAGATTATGACAGAACGTTTGTAAGACTTTATTTGAATGTGTCTTAATAATTCAAAATGCTGTATCTGTAATTACAAAGTTGTGGAAATGACCATATGGGCTTCTTTTTTGGAATTTGACACATCTGTGCTAGAAGTGTCAAATTTCATTCTTGCATTCCGTTCCTCAGAGCCTTGTGAGGATATGCATTATTTTTCATTAAAGGAAAGCCTGGACTAGTTGCTCCTGCAGAAGGATGAAACGAAGATCAGGAATAGATTAAAATCATCTTTCTTTACAGCCATGAGAGTTCCACTCTAAAATACATGAAAATCTCTACTGCCACTGACAATGATTCCAACCCACACTATTAAATCACCATTTCCAAATGTGTCTCTTTCTGCGATGTTCACGGAATATGTAATCTGATTCCCCGTTTCCTTCCAGATGAATGTGTCGAAAATCCGATTGAAAGCTGTATATCAACTCACCAATGAAGAGCAACATGGCTCAGTGCTTCAGTTGACATGCTGTCAGCATCTGTTCAAATGGACTCTGTTGTGTATAAGACACCTGGATGTCGTGAATAGATGCCCCTTGTTATGCCTATTATACACTGAGTGATCACTGAATTATGACCACTTACCTAATACTTCATAGGTCCTCCTTTTGCCCTCAATACAGTAGCTATCCGCACCAGGCGAGTCTTTATGCTCTTTGCACCAGGCGAGTCTTTACGCCGACGAATCTTGGTTACGAGAGGATACAGTGGGGGTCGTCTGCTGGTATAGCCCATACGTGCGAGCGTACAACGCATAGTCATGCCAGATATTGTTCCGGGTTGGTCCATGTTGTTTGTATTGGGTAGTCAATTCTTCAACAGTGCTGCGCCTGTTCGCCTTTACGAGTCGTCGGATCCTGCATCATCATCATCAGCCATTTTCAATCCACTGCAGGATGAAGGCCTCTCCAGCAACTTTCCAGTTCCTTCTGTTTTGAGCACTGGCCATCCATTTACTACTCAAAAACTCATGAATTTCATCTATCCATCTCCGTCTTTGTCTTCCAGGTTTTCTTCTAGCTCCTCTTGGGTACCATTCTGTTATTTTCTTAGTCCATCTGTCATCATGTCTTCGAGCTATGTGTCCTGCCCAAGACCATTTTAGTTCTTTAGTTTTGATAAGAATGTCCTTTACTTGAGTTTGCTGCCTAATCCATGTGTTTCTCTTCTTATCTAACAGTCTGATTCCCAATATAATTCGTTCCATTCTTCGCTGTGTAGTTCTTAGCTTCTCTTCCATTCTTTTGGTGAGTGCCCAAGTTTCACTTCCATAAGTCATGGTGGGGAGTATACATTGGTTCATTATTTTACGTTTCAGACAAACTGGGATATTGCTCTTCAGTATGTGACTATATTTCCTGAATGGTATCCATCCAAAATTTATTCTTCTCTTGACTTCCAGCCATTTATCATTATTACAGCTAATAACTTGTCCCAGATAAGTATATGACTCCACCTTTTCAATTACTGCTCCTTCAATCATTATTTCCCTTTCCGTGGCATACTTGTTCATCATTACTTTTGTTTTAGCCATATTCATCTTTAGTCCAAAATCCTTACTAGCTGTGCATAACTGATTAAGATTTTCCTCTAATTCTTTGGGATCGTGGCTTATGACCACAATGTCATCTGCAAATCGTAAATGGTTTAGGTACTCTCCGTTCACATTGACTCCTTTCTGCGACCAGTCTAATCTTCTGAAAGCTTCCTCAAGGGCAGCAGTAAACAGCTTCGGAGATATTGTGTCTCCTTGTCGAACTCCTTTCTCGATTTTAAATTTGCTGCTGTCTTTGTCTAGTCTAATAAAGGATGTAGCACTCTCATATATTTTCTTCAAAATCATAATATATGGAGTATCTATGCCTTGTCTTTCCAGTGCCCGAAACATTGCCTTATGCTGTATGGAGTCAAATGCCTTTTCATAATCCACAAATGCCAGGCATAATGGTGTTTTATATTCATTTGCTTTCTCCATTAGCTGTAATATTACGTGAAGGTGATCCATAGTTGAGAATCCTGTCCTAAACCCAGCTTGCTCTTTCGGTTGATTCTCATCAAGTATTCTATCTAATCTGTTAGTAATGACCCTTGTGAACAACTTGTAGATATGGGATAACAAGCTAATTGGTCTATAATTTCCAATTTCTGATTTATCTCCTTTCTTATGCAGCAAAACTATGATTGCATTATTCCACTGCTTAGGCATCACACCTTTTCTAATGCACTTTGTGAAGAGCCTTGCCAGTTTTTGTGTTATGTTCAGCTCTAACTTTAACCTTTCGCTGAACTTTGCTGTTTTGCCGTCGGGTCGTTGTTTAACCATTTTGACGCAAGTCCTGGTATACTTTAACTACGGCGGCTCTCGAATACCCCACCAGTTCAGCCGTTTGGGAAATCGAGGCACCAGCTCGTCGAGCACCCACAATCTGTCCTTTATCAAAGTCCGATTAATCCTTCCTTTTACCCATCACGCTCGGAATTTTACTACCTACTGAACCACTGACACCTTATCTATGCTATGTAAGTTGACTAACTCCGCACTCTCGTACTTCACGTGGTCAGTGGGTCACATTCAGTTTTCATAGGGGTGGTCATAATTCAGTGATAACTCAGTGTATACGGCATTCCTGGATTTCAACTCTGCAGAAAGTTGTTCTGCTGTGCTGTGGTGTCTTATGATCCTTCGCGGTTGGACGGAGAAAACAGTCATCCACGAGGACAGCCGTGCGCAAGCCTTCGAGAGACAGATTTCATATTTGAAAACTGGCCCGATTACAATATTTTCACAGTGATGGCTATTTTAAAACTGATACTGCGAGCGATAAACATGAAATACAGAAGTATCCACAAGAGGTTCTTATTATTATCAGCCATATGGTGCAAGGAAGCCCGAGGCTTCTGCTGCACCAGCCAAAAAAAAAATCTGACTTATCCCGAGAGAGAGAGAGATTGATTGATTGATTGATATTGATATTTATTACTTAAAGCGGTCCCAGCCAACCAATGGCAACCCCGCTGTCAGTTACACATAATTTAGCAGTACTCTTATATACTCCCTCTCCTGTTTGTCCAAGTACAGGGAGGGAAAAAACCTGCCATGACCAAAAAAGATTGATATGAACAAATTGAAAAATAATCAAATTACATAAAAAATAAAATATACATATAATTAAATTTCAGACAAAGTCCAAACTTCATTGGAAAGAACTGCATCTGTTCACAGTCTATTGGAAAGCCAGCAGCGCTAGGAGCTGCCGAGAAGAGAACTACCAGCGCCAGGAGCTGCCGAGAGCAGAAATTCCAACACAAGGAGTTGCCGAGAACAGAAATGCCAGCACAAGGAGCTGGAGTTGCAGTGGATATAGCAGACTCAAGCCTGCACGATTTCACAGAACTTTAGGTAATTGAGCACAAGGAGCTGGAGTTGCAGTGGATATAGCAGACTCAAGTCTCCACGATTTCACAGAATTCTAGGTAATTCGGCATACACCATACGGCATTACAAATCCAAGGCTTCCAGATGCAGAAGAGTCTTCCGCCTAAGAAATATTGCAGTTGCAAAGGCTTGGAAAGCCAAGAAGTTCTCCTGTTTATCAACTAGAATTGTCTCGCAGCCTTCTGCCATAAGATTGAGATTACTAACCCGAGATACCAATTCAATTCATAGATCGCAGTACTCCTTACAGTTGTACATAATATGTTCCCATCATTCTCTTTCCCCACAATAGCAACTAGATCTTTCATTAATTCCTAAATTATGCAACTTTGCATTAATCGAACCATGACCAGTTAATAAGAACATAGCTTGTAAGTTTGGGGCAAACCATTTGAATTTTATCGAGGCTGCATTTCTTAAATCTGGGAAAAATTTTTGTGTAATCTGCCCTTTATCGCAAACACTCCAACGCTCTTGCCAGACTCTTACCAAAGCATCCCAGATTCTTGTCCTTTCCTTCCTGGGATCTGCCAAAATGTCCACCTGTATATTCAGAAAAGAACAGGGAATGCCACGGCGGATGAAGTAAGCCAATGCACAATACAATAAATGCAGATCAATAGGCAATTTTCCAGTCACAATCTGAAAAGCTAGGGTCGACACAGTTCTGCATGCCATGCACATCCTAAGGAGCATTACTCTTTGAATGGAACTGAGCTTTCTAGTAAATACGTTTCCACTTACACGTTCAAACCAAATTGTATGGTAACGTATGGTGTACCATGGGGATAAATACACATTCATATAGCAAGTTCAGCGCCTTACCTTTTATTCCCCAGCCAACTCTAGTGATTCGAGTAATCATCCCAATAAATTTCCTCGCATTTTCTGATAGATAAGCAACATGTGAGTTGAAAGTCAAAGATCCGTCAAACATAATGCCTAGATGTTTTAATTGCCTTGCCGATTTTAGTTTTGACCCATTCATTGTAACAACCGGGGATCTTCTACTCGAAAATTGATCCTTAAAGACCATTGTCCTTGTTTTGGTTCCTGATACAGTCAGTTTATGTAATATACACCAGTTATTAAGTTCAAACAAAACCTGCTGTAACCTGATTTCTAGTTGCATCCGTGTATTTCCTTCAATAAGTAACACAAAATCATCGGCATATGTCACTATCTCTGTATGATCGAAGTCCCTACGCAACAAGCCCTCCAAAACGAGGGTCCACATTAGTGGTCCAAAAACCGATCCTTCTGGGCATCCCCTGATCACAACTCGTACAATAGAATCAACCGACGACTTAACAGTCACTGTACGGTGCATGAAATAGTCCTTTACCACCCTAAAGATCTTAGTTGAACAGTCTGCAAGTCTCAGCATCATAAGAACGCTGCTCCATTGAATGGAGTCAAAAGCTCCCTCAAAGTCAATAAAGATTCCAAGGACATACTTACTGTTCGAGCTTAATATATAGTTTCGCTATGCCCGAAGCGCATCTTCTGTTCCACGACCTGGAGTAAAACCATATTGTCTGCCGGACCAGCCTAAGTTTTTTTCGGTATAGTCAGTAATCTGTCTCGCCAGCATCCTTTCAAACACCTTTCCTAATCCAGGGAGGAGGGCAATAGGTCACTAAGATCGTGGATCATTCTTTGGCCTAGATGGTCCCTTCAGTATCAGCTTTAATAGGGCATCCTTCCATGGTGATGGAAAGGCCCTGTCACGCAAGCAGCTATTAAAAGCTTCAAGAAGGATCCCTGGTATCAGTCGATGAGCCCGTTTAATGACCTCTCCTTCAATGAGGTCCATTCCTGGGCATTTATTGTTCCTTATGCGTTGTACTGCATCGCAGAGTTCAATCAGGCTAAAGGGATCCTCGTCATGTACCCCAGAGTAAGCATGATTAAGCCTTTTCATCAACATCTGTTCCTCATCGTCTTGCTCAGAGATAGTATCACCAATCAAATGATATCCAAAATCGCAGACATACTTTCTCTCCAACTCGTACTTTCCTGGTCAACACCTCCAATAGAGTATGCTGTATCTCCATTATATATTTTAGTCTTGCCAGTACATAGCTTATATACAATTCTCCATGGGTTCTCATTGCCCACTGTTCTAACCAACGTTCTCCAGGCAGTTAATTTTGATTTGGATATCATACGCACGTATGCACTCCGTATCCTCTGATACTCTACTTTAAGTACATTAACTTTCTCCTCCCCATTGTTACGCTTATTTCTTTGGTACCTTTTCCGCGCTTTACGAACCTGCTTCCGAAGTTGGCTTAACTCACCAGACCACCATTTAACTGGAATCCTATTACAGTTCTTTTGCTTCATAGATGTGCTGGAAGCCTCGAAGAGAGAGCGCTGAAGTAACTCCACTGCATTCTCTCCAGACATCTGACTGAATGCCCAAATACCCAGATTCCCAAGTTCGGACATGATATATTCGTCAAACCTATTCCACTTTGCATTTTCGATAGCAAATCGTCGTAACTGTTCCTGAGACGGAGCTAGTTTTGTTGTGTCCCTGACAGAAAATACAATGGCCCGATGATCAGAGCAGACCCAGTCTGCTCTTAATCGCCAATCGTCCACGATACCAGCTGCACTTACGTTACAGATTGTCAAGTCAATATTTGATTCTCCATTAACAGTGAAGAAAGTACTATCTGAACTTAGTAGATTTTGTATAAACAATCCACAACAAGCCAAGAATTCATCTAGTTGACGACCTCGATCATTTGTAATTCTATCAAACCACGATGCTCATCTTGCGTTAGAATCCATCGCAAATATTACTGAATTACTACCCAAGCGATTTTGAACCAGTTCCATGTACCTGATGTAGAAATTAATGTCTGTTGAGTGATGACAATACATACAACATAGATAGAATGACGCAAGATCTGACTCTACTGCTATGCACACCATCTGTGAGGAGCACAACGAATTTATAACAGTAATAACTATGTCCTTATTAAACACTACAATTGCAGCTCTTAAGTCTGGTTCATCTGCACAGAGTACACGTGCTGAAAGTGGATATCCTGTAGGCCGACCTTTCACTAAGTATGGTTCCTGTATGCAGGCTATATCAATATTCTCTCTGCTGCACACTAGTCTAATTTCATCAGCCACCGATTTTGATCTCTGAGCATTAATCTGTAGTATACGTAGAGAGAGAGAGAGAGAGAGAGAGAGAGAGAGAGAGAGAGAGAGAGAGAGAGAGAGAGAGAGAGAGAAGCAGAAAGGAATCACCAAGAAAGAGAAGAATGATGATATCCAGCTCAGGATCCTGGGTGTGCCAAGCCCATACTTACCAGATGTGAGCCCCAACAGGCTCGAGATTTTGTTTAGTCAAATGAGACATGAGTCAGAGAGAATTTTTTCTTCTTTTATTTCATAAATCACGAATATATTGTTTTCCTTTTATTTGTACTTCAAAATGTATTCGCGTTTTCCTGCTTGTTCCTTAATTTTCGAGCACTAGTGTATAAATTAACTGCCATTAATTATATAAAGCAATATATATATATTAATACGACAGTTCATTGGTGGATTGCAAACAACTTTTCTAAATTTTGGCTAGTTTTCTTGCTTCCTGGATGAAAATCTATTTCTGGGTATGGAATTAAAAATTTTCATTTTTACTCGGTCATGCCACTAAAATGAAAAACCGTAAAAGGGTTCTTACCGTCTTTGTGAATTTTATTTGCGAAAACACATAAATCAAAAAGTATTAAGGGTTTGATATTAAGGTAGATAATAAAAAAATAATTATTTATTTCAGTGTAATTATTTCAAATAAATAAATAAAATAAATTTCAAATAAATAAATAAAAAAATGTAATTATTTCAAATAAACAAATAATCAAATAAATAAATAAATAAATAAAGTTCAAATAAATTATTTATTTATTTCAATTACATTTATTTCAAAAAAATAATTATTTATTTATTTTATTTATTTCAGTGGATCTTGTCTTGGATTTTGAATTGTTTTATAAGGATTCGTTGTTAGTTCCTTTATTAAGAAACTCAAATTCAAAATAAGCACTAATTTACATCAAATTTCATAGTACAGTATTACTAAACTCGTTAAAGAACTACGATATAATTTTTCATTGAATAATACTTCTTATTTGTTACCCTTTGTATTTACAAAATGTGCTGAAATGTATAAGAAAATATAGCAGGCAACAAATACGAATACTGCAACTGAGATATTTCTAGTCTGAAGATAATCATATTGCCCACTCGGGATATTATTACGATATTTGAGACATAAATTTCACATTTCTAATGCTTGAGTTTTGCATATCAGATAACATCATGCAATCGGCAACTCAGTGAAGAAACATTATCCGATCCGATTAGTCTTCAGTATTTCTATTAATATTTCGCTTATGCACGCCTGTCATTCATTAAATGAGAATATGAAAAAGAGAGAAAAAAATTATATATATATATATATCTGAACAGTGAAGAATAACGAACTGTTTATTGTCCATTGGGGGTTGGGGGACAATTGCGATACTTTTTATACAGAAGTGTTATATTCAGGCATACAATGAATAGTCAGCAGTAACTGATATCATACTTCTAGTTCCAAAATTCCATTATCCTCACTGGTTACATCTTCATTGACATTATTTTTCTGGTAATTTTCTCTATCTTCAGTCTTGCGTTAATCTGCCATGTTTTATCTTCACCAGACTGAAAATGGGAGAAATCATTTCTATTTTCGGCGCCATCTAGCCACATGAGCGGGTTACTAATAACAGCATTTTATCGAGAATTACTCACAGTAGTTAGCTGCTGTAGTTGGTGTAGCCATTTCGAGATCGATACCAGCTTAACCGTTTGTGAGTTGTCCTCTCTTCTGTTAATTGGCAACACTGGGGTTAACCCCTGTCGTCAGCTGCCAGCTTATTGTTGACGTATTCCATTACTTACATCATCTCTGACCGGTTTCAGTTGTGTTAAAAACATTTTCCGATACTTTTTATTTGATTGGTAGGCTTCTGAATGAGTCACAGTGATATGTTATCTTAATAAATGAGAAACTGGCAATAATAATAAGGGAAAGAGGAACAGCAACATCATGTACTGTATTATTATAGGTTCCAGGATTATCACGCACTGTATTATTATGGATTACAATGGGGTTTATGGGTGTCCACCCTCTTCAAACCTTTTGCACTGGCATCATAAACTCACTTCATTACAATCGCCGTATCAATACCACAAAAAGTCATGATGGTTGTTCTGGGCGCTGTCTGTCCAGTAAACAAAGAAAGCAACTTTCTGGACCGTTGCAACCACCGATGTCAGGGATTATGGCAACAAGCAAAACGACCCGATGTAACATTTTATATCATAAAATCTTATGAAAATCCATCATCTCAAAGTCGAGTGTTTCATGTGGAATGTCGCAAATAGTAAATACTGGATTTCTGTTAGTTTATTTTTAATGAAATTTGGGATTGTTTCAAAAAATTTTTAAAAGCGCCAAATATGAAATTTTACAAAATCTGTTCATTACGAGTCGAATTATTACATGTGGACGCACGGGCAGACAAATAGACGGACAGGCATGGTGAAGATAATGGGTGCTTTTCCGCATGCATGCTAACTAGCCTAAAAATGCACTGAAAATTTGTTAGACTTCCTTCTTCTCGAGAATTCAAAACACATACTTTGATTTATATGTATATAGACTGTAGATTTGTGTGGGCTGAAAGTTGTGGGGGGGGGGGAGAAAGTGCTATCGAATTGGACTTAAAACCTCTGTGGGCGCAATGAAACACACTGATAAAATCTGGTGTCGATTTGACTTTTCCTCCTCATTCAGATGTGTATATTGCCTAGCCAATTTATTACGACTGAGGAGGTTTAGGCTATATGTAACAATCTATGCAAAAAATGTTTGTAAAGTGTAAATCTAAGAGGTTGCATGGTGTGTGAAGTTGTCAGGCAAGAGCTATAAAACCGTGTGACCCAGCTGGTGTTCCTAAATTAGCCTCAGCAGAGAACACATAAGATCTCACGGACTTCCAAAGAAGTACGATGGTTGGTGCGTTTTTAATAAAAGCTGCAACAGAGAGGACATCTTTTTATAATATAAGTAAAGTATATTAGAGCCACCTGAGAACTGACTCAATTAGCCCATGTGTGATATGTCCATAAATTGCGTGTGTTCTTTGGTCGATTTACTTGTTCTGCTGGACGAAAAATCCAAGTTTCTGGGGGAGTTGGATATCTTGCTATCCACGCCTCATACCGACTAATTCAGCGATGGAGTGAAAAATTCCCACAAAAGTTCCTCGCGTCATTTACGGGATTTGAACCCGGGAGCTCTTCCAGGCGGTGTAGGGAGGTAAGTGATTATAATCCCTGTGCTACCCGTGCAGTGCAGAGAGAACAGTTACATTTGCCCAGTGTTCAAAGACTGATATCATTCAAGTCTTTAATGAGTGGATACTCCTGGGAAACACCCGGGAACAGACAAAACTGTAACTGAAAATGTAAGATGACAGAACGAGGTACTCAACATATGGAGTGGATTATCAAGTGTCATCATCGCAAATAATAAATAAATAAATAAAGTTTCTGTTTATACTCCGGGACAAATACACGATCAGAAGAGTTCAGGAGACAGGGAGAATACAAGAAACAACACTTTATTTAGTAGGCATGCGGGCTTGAACTACGCTCTCACTCAAATCAAAAGCACGCGTACTTATGCACCCAGGTTCCTGACCACTGGGATAATTTGCTTCAACATTTAATGCGGAAACATTACAAGTCTTGAATACTCGCACATGCAAAGAACCCTACAAAGAATTCCCTACGCTAGTTACTGATCTCGGAACACTAACTAGAAAATATATGGCTGCATTGGTGACAGGTCATTTGGTCCAGGGAGTCCCAATTTATGCTTTTCACCACTAATAGAAGAATACACATGTGGAGGAAACCACACGAGGTACTGAAACTTCAAAGTACTACAAATTCCGTTTATGGCAGGATTGGAGGAGTGCGTAGAGAATAAAAATTCTCTGTTCAAGCACCGCGCATATTATAGGTGATGCAGTTTTAAAAATTTTTTTTGTTTTTTTTTTTAATTAATTTACCACATAAATGAATAATATTTGTTTATTCTGTTATTCACAGGAAGTGCAGGAATTGTTGTATTTCAATTTTTTTTTTTTAAATGCAGAAAGAAATTGGTGTTAAGCTCCAAAGCAACTAAAACTATGAAGCATCGGTGTATTGTGTCTGTAGTTGTGTGTGAACTATGGTAGGTTTCTGTTTGCTGGCAAAAATCTGGTTTCTTGGAGAAAAAACGATGCAACCCTCTCATGAGATCAACTAACTCAGCCACGCTGTGAAAAAGCCCATAAAAAGTCCTCGCATCATTGATGGGATCTGAATTTAGATAAAACTAAAATTTTTAAAGTTAATATATCTGCTGAATTGCATTTTTTAAATTATACTGTGATTATTTTAGTGGATCTTTATCACATGATAAGTGGTCCTATCTTAAAACAGATTTCCACGACCTGATTGATTCTTACCATTACACCTAATGTTTTTAAGGAGCTTTCGATCAGTAAACGTCAATTGATCTGCCAGATCTTTGTCAGTAGTGAGCTGTCATCCTTTTAAATAATGATTCCAAAATAAGAATAGAAATTTTCAGTAGGATTTCCAACCAACAGCAATAACGAATATTTGCTAAATACCTGTTTCATGAGGTTCCATTGCATCTCGAAGATGCACTGGTCAACACAATTAGAAGTTCTCAGCATGGGAAAACGATGTTTCTGTAAACATGATGTTGTTGAAGCTATAAGTTCCGATCAATGTGTTGAAGAAACTCCAGAGCGAACAGTAATTGTGGCTTAATTGGAACATGATGCATTAGAAGCAAATTACTGTAATCTTGTAGGAACATTTCTCGTCACAATTGCGCACTAGAAATAACTTTAGTATGATGTATTTTCCCCATCAACCGCCAGACATGTTTCGCGCCTGCAATGAATGAATAAAACCAAGGTATTGATGAGTTGTTGCAGAATCAGTTGCCACGTTTATTTAAGTGCTATTTCCAGCAGATTAAATATCAATGGACAATCTGGAAGAGCTGCAGCACATCCTCCTAGTACTTCCCATTCGTGCTCGATGGGATTTAGGTCGGGGAAAGAGACATACAAATCCATAACGATATGCTTATCTTACAACATAACTTACAACTTATCTTATAATGTTGTTGACCAACGATGCCTTTTCGGTTAAAAGCTGTCGCCTATCAGAACGAACATTATGGGTGGCAGGATCTCGACTCTATGCCTGTGTGTAGCCAGGGTCTCGTTCCTGATGTTGTAACGATCTTTATAACCCCACAGGCTAATGGGCTGTACTGCTCGCCTGACATGCGACCAGTACAGCCTCTTCGAACTGACTGTCTTCCTGTACGTTATACGGTTGTTTCGAGTTCCTCTTTCACAGCACACTGGAATCCAGCGAGAACTCGACTGCAGCCTGTACCTGTACTCGTTTGTGAAGAGAACGCGGCGCCATTCCTTGTCAGTCCCATTAATATGTTTGAGTGCGCATATTCTTTAGACTCCACGATGTCAGGCGCTTAATGGAACACACACCATAAGTCTTCTCATATAAAATCTGTGTCTGTGAAACTGATTTCAGATGGTCCTGGCCGACATGCAGAGAGAGAGAGAGAGAGAGAGAGAGAGAGAGAGAGAGAGAGAGAGAGGGAGAGAGGAAGGAACTGATTCCACAATCTGCTGATGAAACTTTGTGACAAACCAAGCCACGCTGAAACCCGGAATTGTGTTTCCTCCCAGTCTTCTGATGACTCTCCAAGTCGAGCAAACACGTTTGATGTTTGAAATGACATTTTCAAAAGCTTTGCTACGAAAACCAACAATGTGTTGTTCTTTGCAGCTCTAGTTCACAAATCAGATTCGTCTGTGATATGGTCGGGTATTTAATGAAACGGTAACACGCCGGAATTTGCATATTTTTGGCCTGTATTTGTTGGAAAATTAAGTAATTTGCATCTGCGTGTCATTCGAACTTGTGCACTGCGGTCACAATTTATATTGATGTGGTAGATTGTCCAATACAATGTGCAATGAACTCGCTAATTCTTTTGACCAGCGTACTCTGATCATCTCCCCCCACACACACACCCTCACATGCCATCGCTAACACATTCACAAGAAAGCACCATAGATTTCAAAATTAAACATAATTAATTTTATTATCATAAGTTTAATGTATAATTTGTAATTCAGAATGTGCTGCCTGGGTTTCTCTTCCACTGAAAGCTCAGTTGACATACTTATACCACTTATTTATATTCTCCCTGTTAAATCTATATTAATTGCTTATCCTTTATTATTTGCCTTATGCTGCTTATTCTTGTTGTTATTGTAAGGTTTTAGGCGCATCAGCAGCTTAGGCAATGGCAATATTGCGCCGTATATAATATGTCTGTAAATTGAGCGTGTTCTGTGGTCGATTTGCTATTTGCTGGACGAAAAAAACCAGAGTTTTCAGGAGGGAAGGAAAAAAAAAAAAAAACCATGCTACTCTCGCCTAAAACCGACTAAAACCGTTTGAAAAAGGGCCCATAAAATTCCTTGTATCATTGATGGGATTCGAACTCGGATATTTACCCCCAGCGTGGAGAAGATGGGGATTATACCAACTGTTCTACTCACGAGGGCTTTGCTTTACCTTACCTTACCGTCATGCTTATTCTTACAAAGGGTACTAGGAACGTTTTGCAATACAGCTTTGTTTATTTAATTTTTTCAAAGTAATTTCCTCTACATTCAATACACCTCTCCATCCTCCGAAACCAATCTTTAAACCAGTTCTGCCAAGTTTCACTAGGGAGTAAAGCACACTCGTTGTCCCAAGCCCGTAGAAGGTCCTCATCACTGGAAAACCACCTCCCTTTTAGCTTCATTTTCACATGCGGGAACAGTGCAAAGTCGCAGGGAGCAAGGTCTGGCCTGTAGGGAGGGTGCTCGAGAAGTTTCAGTCCTGTCGCGGTCAAATATTCGGTGCAGGCTTTGGCGCGGTGAGCTGGAGCATTTTCGTGATGGAGGTACCAGGTGTCCATTCTTGACTTTGGCCCCAGGTTCTTCATAGATCCAATGACTTTAGGCAGGCATTGTTCAGTATACCACTTAGCTGTGACTGTCTTCTGCGTGTCCAAAACGACACGTTCCACAATTCCACTCGATTTGAAAAATACAGCTATCATTTTCTTCTTTACAGATCGGGATTTTCTGACAATTACGGGTGTGTCGTCATCATCAAAGACCCAAACTTTGTTTTGAGCCTTGGTCGGCAGATCGTAATAGTACAGCCAAGTCTCGTCACCTGTCACGATGTTGTTCACATACCGAGATTGTCCCTTATCAAACTTTTTTAACATCTCCCGGCACCAAGTCACACGTCGTGTCATCTGCTCTTCAGTCAGTTGATGCGGCACCCAGAGAGAACAAAGTTTCTTCACGTGCAAATGATCTTGCAGAATCGAACGAATTGCTGGTGCATTTAGGCCCAAAGTATCCTCTATCTGTTGGTAGGTCACTCGCCTGTTTTCGTCAAGCATTTTCCTCACAGCAGTAACGTTTTCCTCCGTAACTGACGTTCGTGGCCTTCCCGGCCTCTCAGAATCCTCCAGAGTGAAATTTCCCCTTTGGAATTCTCTATACCACCTGAATATCGTTGTACGATGTGGACAATCATCATCTAGTGCAAGAGTCATTTCTTCTAAGCACTGGTCTATGGTTAAACCACCTGAATATCGTTGTACGATGTGGACAATCATCATCTAGTGCAAGAGTCATTTCTTCTAAGCACTGGTCTATGGTTAAACCACGCACGAAATTATACCGCAAAACTGTCCTTATCTCATTTCGTGACCACGATGCCATCGCAAGCACTTTACACTCTCACTACTAATGAATAACTGAGCCCATCGACTTGGCGCGGCGGCTACTATGCACGTATGAACATGTCTCAACATGCAGCAACAAGCAGCTTCCTGTTGCGTCATATTGCAAAACTTTCCTAGTACCCTTTGTATTACTATGGAATTACTGAACATAGATTTTTTTTCTTCATTATTTTAGATATTATCTTCGTTTACAAATCGAATTATCTAAAAGATCAAATATCCATAGTGGAGCTAAAAGTGTTATATATAGCAATGTATTTATTAAGTATCATATTCTGATTTTTATACTTAATTTATTAAGTATTACGTTTTTTTTTTTTTTTTGTTAGTTGTTGGCGCATCAGCTTCTATGGCCATATTGCACCTCCCAAAGTTTTTGCATTTTACTGTGATCCAAGCCCGCGGCGGGAATCGAACCCGCGACCTTTGGGTTGCTAGACAGGCACTTTACCTACCTGGTCTACCTGGCTAGCCCGGTCGGCAAGTGTTAGGTACTAATTTATGATTTTGTAGGCAGAACCATCGTTAACGACGGGCATTTCCAAGGTCTGGTTTGTGGGCTGTTGTAGGGTTTAGGGGAATCAGTAACTTAGGCCATATTGCGCCGTATATAATGTCCGTAAATTGCGCGTGTTCTGTGATCGATTTGCTGTTTTTTTCTGAAAGAAAAATCCGAGTTTCAGAGAGAAAAAACATGCTATTCTCACCTGAGATAGACTAACTCAACCAAGTTGGGCAAAAGAATCATATCAATTCCTCGCGTCATTGACGGGATTCCAATTAAAATATTTACCACCCAGTGTGGAGAGGACGGCGATAATACCAACTGTGCTACTCACGATGGCTCCAAGTTTGTCTGAGTTCTACTCCAGCCAGTTGTGAAGGCGAGATACCAACTTATTCTCTGTTCAACTTTAGTCGAGCGAACATTAAACTCTGTAGTGGTTCAGTAAACCCAGAGCAATCAATCTGTTGAAATGAAATATCAGAACTATCAATTAAATCAGGGCTCGAAATTGTAAATTTTACGAACCTCAGTGGTTGTCAGGAAGAAGACAGTCAATGTTTATACATCATGTTACCAATGCATATTACGAACCGAACTGGAATGGCATTCCTGCAGTCCGGTGTCAATTCATTGCTATGTTTTAAAACTCGTTTATTTACAACTTACATATTAATATCATTCAATAAGTTAATAAACTGTAAATATCAAACTTATGAGTGTTTACTTGATTATATAGTAATATGATTTGATATTTAAGTAATTCAAGACTAAATGTGGTTGTATTCATTATAAGATCCATCGATATCACATAGTACAATTTTTGGACACTGTTTTAAAGTGCGTAGAGCAGTTAATGGCTGTTCTTCCAGTGTGCTTGGAGAAATGCCTACCTACATCGAGCAGACAGGATTTTTTTGATACTTCTTTCACGCTGTGGCTGAATTAGTCTGTACTGGTCGAAGGTGCTTGTCAGTGATATACAGGAATTTTTCTATCAGGGAGAAGGGGGTGATTATCCCCTTGTATAAGGCAATGGTCAGGCCACACCTTGAGTACTGTATACAGGTCTAGAGGCCTTATTTAGGAAGGATGTAGAGCTGCTGGAACGAGTACAGTGAAGGGAATGAGATTGATGAATGGAACAAAGGGTTGCTCTTTCGAAGAAGGGCTTAAATTATGAAAAATGCAGTGTCTGGAGACTATAAACCTGCGAGGGGATCTGATTGAAGTGCATAAGGCCTTGAATCGTTTGAGCAAGCTCAATACTGATGGGATTCCTCCTCTTACCCAGATTAATCGCCTGAAGGGATATAAATTTAAATTGAGGAAAGAGAGTTGTAGAATAGATATGCAGAAATTTGCCTTTAACCAGCGAGTGGTTGATTGCCAGAACAAATTTCATCTGTCGTTGTGGAAGTTGACAGCTTAAATAAATTCAAGGCAGAACTAGACAAGCATTTGGTTTGAATGGATGGGTGAAATGGGAAGGGTTATTTTTTTATTTTATTTTTTGGCTGATGCTGTATAAGCTTGCTTTCTTGCATCATATGCCGCTGTTAATGCTAAAGGTTACATTTTTATGCGAAAAGCTGTGTTTTTCATTCAACAAAACTGGCATCTCAAACACAAAACATTTACAGATATAGTATACAAACGCCTCATTCCCTTTATGAAAAACAAAAAAAAAAAAAAAAAAAAAAAATACAAAAATGCAAATCCTCCCATGATAGTAATTATAGCTAAATTTTCACTGTTTCAAAATATTCGTTTTTTGTCTCCCATCTCACTAATTTAACGAAAATTTAAATGACAGACGAATTATGAAGTAAATTTCTTTTACTCTCTTTGACAGGCGCAATTAAATACATATACGTTTCTAGCTGAATTCCACGATCTTTATTAGGGCATATAAATGAGTTTAGCTGTTGTTATAGGATTTTAGGAGTATCGACTACTTAGTATATTTTGCTCTGTGCATGTTGTCTGTGAACTGCGTATGTTCTGAGGTCGATTTGATTTTCTGTTTTGCTGGAAGGAAAACCCGAGTTACGGGGTGGCCTACCACCCTGTTCATCCATCTAAGCAACCAGTACTCTAAACTGAGATACTTCTGAAGGTATGAGGCAGGGGCAGATGACCAAATTTCTGAAGCATAGAGAGGAATCGTCGTAATACACCTCAGGATGTGCCAAACAAGCAGCGCTGGCTGATGCACACCAATGAGCTCTTGACGCACTGCTCAAAGAGCCGCGTACGTCTTCTGCCTCATTCTGACAAAGTGAGGCTGAAATGTGAGCCCAACATCCCAGGTGAGGCCAAGGTCAGTATGAGGTCACTTTTTGCACCAATTCCCCACTAACAAAGATTTGGATATCATTTTTGACTTTCTTTTTGGTTATTGTCAGTTGCGCTGGTTTGGAAGGGCTCAGATGCAGCCCAATTGTGGCAAGATAGCTTTCCAATCTCAATATCTGCCTAGAAGCTTGTTGATTGATATCATGAATCTGATGATTATGATCGGAGCTCACGTAGAACTTCAGATCGTCGGCATAAGAGACAAAGTTCGGATTCTGAGCAAGGAAAGGCTCCAAAACTGCTGCAAACAGGATAGCTGACAGTACGCTTCCTTGCGGGATGCATCTTGAGACGTCAATAGTTACTTGAAAGTCACTGTGGGTCACAGACAGGTGTCTAGGAAGTAAAATAGACTTCAAAATTTGAAGTAAGGTATTTGCCAGGCTGAAGTAGTGTTTCAGAATGGTAAAAAGAGCTGGGAGGTGTATTCTGTCATAAGCCGATTTTTTGTCGAGGAATATGATATCAATCTGTGATTTGTTGTTAAGGGTGCACTGAATTCTGAAGAGGGTATCAAGAAAATTGGTAGTTGTCGATCTCCTTTGTAGAACGGTATGCAGGTACTCGGGCCTGTGTGCAAAGCAATGCTGGGCAATTGTTGGCTGAATTACTTTTTCAAAAATTTTGAGTAAAGAACAACTGATGGAGATTGGTCGCAGGTCTTTAGGAGATTTGGGTTTCTTGATCTTTGGAATGGGCTTAACATGGTAAGTTTTCCAAATTGAAGGAACTATTCCAGATTTCAGGATTTGTCTGAAAAGGTGAAGGAGAAGGTCGACTATATATGGGCTGCAAATTTTGATAATAAAGAGTGGGAAATCATCCGGACCTACAGTGGCTTTGTTGGGTAGTTTATTGTTGACATCAATTAGGGTCTCTCTAGTTATTTCTATTTCAGACAAGTGTGCCTAGGTAACCAGTCCTCCTGCGAAAGAGAGGAATTAGAGTCAGGAAAATCTGCCTGCAGTAAGCTGAACTGTGCCCATTCCTGGACAAGCTTTTGGTCAATGGCTAGATGATGATGATGCTAAAGGATCCTTCTACCACTCTTCACTCTATTGATAACAACTTGGTTAAGGACCTGCCTTTTCTTCTTCTAGAAGCAAGCTCTTTCTTTTTTAAAGATGGAATGGTCTGAGGGAATTTGAGTTTTCTGCCATTTCCGGTAGGCCTTCTGCTTCGTGATGAAAGCCATCTTAGTTTCCTTATTAAAATTGCGATTCGACCTGTTACCAATCCTGGTGATTCTGGCTGCACCACGTAGTGTAATTAACTTCAGTTGTTCGGACAGGAGCATAACGGCATCCTCCAATGGCTCAGGATAGAGACGCCCCCAGTCAAACCCAATCAAGCATTGGAGAATGATCTCCGGCTTCAGATATTTGGTAGAGAAGGCTATCCTAAGCAATTCAGCGGAGTACTCGTCGGGGAACCCAAGGGAATTGCTCTGTAAGGATAGTTTACATGCAGATGACTTTCATCAACCGGTGAAATACCACTACTTTGCTTATTGGAGGCTTGAAGTGGCGAAACCCATGTTTAGTCTCTAGAGCAAAGTTTCCGGCATCCTCCTCCCCCCATACTTCTCCTTCAACCCATGCACGGCACTAAACTATAGATTTTGATACCTTTCGTGTTTGAGGTTTTCATAAAAAAAAAAAAAAAAAAAATTGGCGAGTGATCAGATTGGAATCGAAAGTTGCTAGGTAGGAGTTTGATATCTTGCAAGTTAGCATTAGCATTAGTAGAGGCATACGATGCAAGAAAGCAAGCTTATGCAGCATCAGCCAGATAAAAAAAAACTTCCACTTCACCCCTCCGTTCGTTCGAAATGCCTGTCCAGCTGAGCCTTAAATTTATTTAGGCTATCAACTTCCACAACAAGGGATGGAAGTCTGTTCCACCAACCAACTACCCGCTGGCTAAAGACAAATTTTCGGACATCTATCCTACATCTGTCTTTCCTCAATTTGAATTTATGCCCTCTCAGGTGATTATTCTGAGCAAGAGGCAGAATCCCATCATCATTGAGCATGCTCAAACCATTCAAGGCTTTATACACCTCTATCAGATCACCTCGCCGATGCCTAGTCTCCTGTAATTTGCAAAACTTAAGCCTTTCTTCGTAAGAGCAACACTTTGTTCCATTCACTAACCTTGTTGCTCTTCTCTGTACTCGTTCCAGTAGCTCTACATCCTTCTTGAAATGAGGCCTCCAGACCTGTATACAGTACTCAAAGTGTGGCCTGACCATTGCCTTATACAAGGGAATAATCACCTCCTTATCCCTGCTAGAAAAATTCCTGTATATCATTGATAAGACACCATGAGCTACTCTTGCAGCCTGTCTGCACTGCTCAGAGTGGAAGATTAGGTCCAGCGCTTGTTGTGGAAGATAAGGTCCAGCGCTTGACAAGCTCTATTTGGTTGCTTCGCTAACCGTGTAAGGTTATAGGCCTGAAGAGTGGCCTCAAGGCCCTCAAAGGCATTCCCATACCCGGGCAGTGGCAAGTTAAAATCACCTGCTACAACAGTTGAAATTTTAGGCACTAAGTTGGTTGCTAACCACGTGAGCAGCTCAGCTATAGAGTGTTCATTGTGGTCTGGAGGAAGGTAAACCAGGCAGCATTGGATTTGAAGAAGACTCCTCCTCAGCTTCAGAGAGACTGCCTCAAAGTTGTTTGACTGGCTCACTCGTGTCCTTATTGGCTGGAATCGATCGTTGAACAGGATTTCAGCACCTCCGCCTCGCCCGTTAATCCTGTGATTCCCAATGTGTTTGTAAGGGGTGTTAAAACGGGTAAGTTGTTGTCTATCCGCCGTTAACCATGTTTCTGAAAGGCAGATGTCATCAAACTCATTAAGCAATAGGAGAGTCTGGAGACAATGAAGCTTGTTTTTTAGGCTGCGTACATTCTGCACAAACCAAAGAATCTCTTCTTCGTGTGAACCTGGAAGCAAATCATCCTTTTGTAGTTATGGCTGTTTATCTCGCCTGGATCCGCTGTAAGCGATCGATCTGCTTCTCTCTTGGAACGGCTTTATAAGGGTGCCTATCGGCCAGCAGCTAGCATCCAAGACGATATGCTTTGCATTCGCAGGGCACGAGATTATAAAGGAAGAATAGGTCGGGTGTCTAGTTTTGATAGCTTTTGCATCTAAGTTGATCCCATGTTCTTGGGCAAGGAGTGCCCTAATAATTTCCGCTTTTGTTGCTGGTCTCAGTCTAGAAACAAATTCTCTCTCGAGTCTGGACAGCTGAAATATTATATATCTCCTCAAGTCTCCTCGACAGAGGGACCGAGGTAAGTTCAGTAGGAACCGACATATTAGGCTCCTCGGATGGAATTCTGCTACCTTGTGTTTTCACAGTGAAAACACCTTGAGCGCAAGCCATTTGTGGGCCATGCCTGGGAAATTGCGCATGATAGTTAAATTGATCAGAGAGAGACAGAAAGCATCCGCTGGAGCGTAGATCCGCTCCTCCCTGTTTTGGCCTGGGGTTTCTCTCATCTCCATCCTGTTGTAACAGTGATGAGCCTATCTCCGAACCTGACCTGGCCACCAAGCTTCTCCTGACGTCTTTTGCAAGGTTGGTGCAGATTATATTAACCAGGAATCATACACTTGTCCTGGATAAAAGAGCAGTCAGCCTCGAAGGTCGGATCGCGCTGAAGGAGAGCGGTGTGAGGGGGATGAGTACCCAAAGGGTTCCACATCACGGCCGGGGGCTACGATCTGTTGAGTTGTTCTGTCTGCAAAAAGAGGCGAACTGTGCAGATTTTTGAAATCTCTTGTTCGTCGCTGGACGCGCCCAGTTTGAGTTGGAGATCTTGGAAGTGCATCATCTGCTTCCTGTAAATGCTCCTGAGGTTCCAGATGGTCCATCACTGACGTCTGACTAGAGGGAAAACAGCATTCACTTATAAAGATTTTGAGATCCCTGAGTTGTTCATTCAGTACGAGCATTTGGTCGAGAATTTCCGTATTTTGGGCTCTGAGTTTTCTATTTTCGTCATTGAGGCAGGCAAGAGAGTCGATTATTGGGGACAGAATCTCCCCGAAAGTGATCTTAAATCTTTCAGGGAGAGCATTGAGTATGGACATGTTTTCCCTTAGAATGCTTTTAACTGACAAACTATCAAAGGGGTTATTAACCTGCAAGTCCTTTGCGGAGGCGGCAGGAGCGGTATCAAACCCCTATCCGAAGAAGCAACGTCTTTCCCAAAGCATAAGCTTGAATCTCCAGGCGTTCTCA
This sequence comes from Mastigoproctus giganteus, assembly GCF_048544385.1. Classification (NCBI taxonomy): domain Eukaryota; kingdom Metazoa; phylum Arthropoda; class Arachnida; order Uropygi; family Thelyphonidae; genus Mastigoproctus; species Mastigoproctus giganteus. The sequence continues at coordinate 44,324,595 of NC_143577.1, forward strand.
ACGCAGACGACGCAATACTACCTTCAATCGAACTGCGCACATGTTGGATGTGGTTTCTTCTGCAAGAGTGATAATGGATTTCTCTTCCTTCGAGATGTCCGCGCTTTTTGGGTTACTTGCGCAAAGGTGGCAGGTCCATTTTCTTCTCCGTTGTTTGTTCAACCTTTTAACTTTAGGTGGCTGGCAATCACGACAGAAGATTCTACGACACGTAACACAAAGTAATGCTGGGGCCTCGGGTTTGAACCCACATTCAGCACAGGACTTTTGCTGAACGCCCGTTCTATCCTTCATTGTATACAGCTGAATTATAAGCGAAGGATCTGAGCTGAAAAAGGGGGCGGATGGCACGTCGAGAAAGACAGTAATCGGGTAGGTGAAAAGGCAGGGAGCAACAGTCTTGCTGCATTTGGGCAGCTTACTAGCTTGATGTGTAGGCTAAATTCCGGAGATGCACAAATTAAGTAAGTTTTGAAAGAGAAGCTGGGCCATCTGAGACCTATTGATGAGTGGGTCCAGCAAAAGCGGTCATCTTATCGAATACTTGATTGCCAGACAGAAGTAGACAAAAATAGTCAGAGTTAGTTTGCTAAGGTCCTTCTAACTCGCTGTCAACAGACAATCTTTTAAGCTAAACAGATGCATAAGTAGGTCAGAGTTATAAAAGTCGCACCTTACAAGCGGTCAACTGCTGGAAAACTTCCACCGCAGAGGAAACTGCTTGACCTTGTGATATAGCCCGAAGCGGACAGTGGTTAGCCAGCAGAGTAGGCCTACAGAAGTGAATTTGAATTCAGGCCTGGGAGACAAGCAACGCTGGCAAATGTGAATATATGGATAGAAACAGATCATGCAAAAATCATAATTACCTAAAATGTTAGGGTAATAATCTTCCACTTGCAACGGTGGAGTGAATTCTTCAAAGCATTGTATAATCACGACCCACCTCAGGGACCGCCAGAAGCCGCACTATCGATTGATCACCCTGAAGTCTCCATGGTCGATGTTGAGCCTACAGTAGAAGAAGGGAAAGCAGCCATACAATCCCTAAAGAATGGCAGGGCACCAGGAGTGGACCAAGTCACCACAGAAGCGATCAAAGCTGGGGGAGATGTACTGCTTCGCCGACTACACTCACTGCTCAAAACCATCTGGTGCACTGAACAAATTCCGCTAACATGAAGGAAAGCCATTATTGTACCGATCCACAAGAAAGGTGATAACCGGGATTGCAAGAACTACCGTGGCATCAGCCTCCTTTCCATCATCGGAAAGGTCTTTATGAAGATCATCCAGTCAAGGCTGCAAAAACATCGCGAGCAAACCAGTCGAGAAGAACAGGCGGGATTTAGACCCGGGCGAGGATGCTGTGATCAAATCTTTGCCATTCGTCAGCTGATGGAGGAGAGGATCCGGTGTGGACAGCGAACCGCATAACGATACGTGGGCCAAGCAAGTGGAAAATGACTTGAAGAGCCAACGTCTCGACCTTAACCAGGCCAGGACTGACGCCATGGATCGTAAAGTATGGAAGAACATCACAGATCAAGTCCGAAACCCTGCGGCACCTACAGCAGCATACTGGTTGCGTGGCCAACCGCCTCCTCCAGCTGCCAGCTAAGGACCAAGAAGAAGAAGAAGAAGAATCTTCCACAGGATGCGCATTATTACCACTAGGCAGATCACTATACAAAAAAACTAGTGTAATTCGCGAAATAAATACATGAAATCACTGTAAACTTGAGGAGCACAAGATTAGACAGTCTTCATAGCTACGCGCACGCCTATAATGTCACATTACTTCAACGAAATCAATTTTTTCCAAAATCCTTTGTAACGATTTTCTAATGTAATGAGTTTTAAAGGTGGGTATAATGCCTTAATCTAATGGCTAAATAAAAGAAGTCGTATTAACCTAGTACAACTGTGGCGTTAGGAACATAACTTCAACGTTTGGATGACTTAATTCTTTTGGATGGCCTGGTGTGCTATCCAATAACAATTTGAAATCTAGATTTTTCCAGAAGTTCAATAGTACAGAACGTAACACGCGGATTTCCCAACAAAATAAAATACAGGGATTTCGTAATATTTTTTTTTAACTAGCCAGTCAACAGCGGAGATTCAAAAAGATTGGAAATATTGAAAATTTTCATCCACATAATAGCTGGTTTTCCCCGCACAAAAGCTCAAAAATACCCTGTTATGCGAGTTTACCGAAATTCTCTAACCGTGTTATATAAGTACCGCGTTGTGCGAGGATTGCCGCAAATTATCAATGGTGTTAGAGCGAAACAGTGTTGCAGAAGTACCGTGTTATACGGGGGTTGCCTATAATTATTTGTTTATTTAGATTATTTAACTTTGTTTTCGGTTGCAGAGATCGTATTTACTTTAGAGAATATATTTGTTGTCACCAGATGGCTTGTGGCAGTGAATTGTCTTCTAACGAGGGTGGATGTGACTTTACTGTTCGGAAGAGGTGGCACAGATGTTTATTCACCTGTGTTGTTAGTGTGAATTTCTGAAACTATGTACAAAAATAAGCTAATGATAACTGACACCGCCTGCCTTTGTCATTATAACGATACATAACTCTTCTTTTGTATAGTAAAATGGGATCTCGAATAAGGTGAGACTACCTTATTTCATTCATGAAAATCAAAATTTCACTATCAGGTTGTAGGAACTGTAAAGTGAACAACTAGACTATATTTTTATTTCATTTGCCCTCAAGGAGTTATCATTATTAATGTATAATAGACTATATATTTCTGTTATATATTGGCTGTGATTATAGTTAAAATAAATATATTGAAATTATTGTGTAACAACTTTCGATATAAGGAAAATTAAGCGTTATGTTACACGATCTGAATTATGAAAGTTGCAAGGTGGCTAGGCTAGATAAAAATGCGGTTAAACATTTCGAATTACTTTAAACATATTCGCTAATCTTTATTCAGTGCCCTGCCACTATCAGTTTAACTAGCTTTTTTCAGTTCTGATTAATTAGTGCTATGGCAGACGGGTCTATTAACACATCCCCCCCCCCCTTCATTGTAATCAGGTCTGTTTTGACACGGTGGAGTATGCAGCCTTTATTTAGATGAAATGGCAGGTTGAACACTTAATCTTTTTAAATTAAAATTTAATAGCAGAGTACGTTAATAAAATAAATCAGGATCGTTGTATAAATTTCAGTTGTTAAAAGTAGTATACTTATTTGAACGACAGTAAAACATTTTCTGTTATTCACCTTGTTTAATGCAAAATGTAAGAGGATTAAACGTTTTTAGTGAGTGAAAGTTATGAGTTACTTTTGGGATAATTATAAAGATACTCCTATCATACATTCCTTTTTTAATAGTTATAATGAGTATCATTGAGTTGACATAACTGTTTTTTTCCGAAGTCACTTGCCAGCAACATTTTTTTTAAACTTTAATTAATTTTATATCGATCATTATAATAAATCCAGAATATATCAAACAATTCAAAAAACTTGGAATCATTTTAAAAGCAGGAATAATGTCATGCCTCCCAAATTTGTTTGGCTGCTGGACTTCCCACATGAATGGTAAGTCTATCAGCCTCATCATCATCATCAGCCATTTTCAATCCACTGCAGAATGAAGGCCTCTCCAGCAACGTTCCAGTTCTTTCTATTTTGAGCACTGGCCATCTATCAGCCTAACTACCAATAACACACACACACACACACACACACGCATGAAGTGTGTGTTGTTACTGTTTAATTTGGCTGTTGCAGCCAAACTAAACAGTAACAAATTTCATGTGTCCACTACTGAAAACCAGATTCATTCTTATATGAAGTAGAACATTTTATTTAATTATTTAAATATTAAATTTCCTGTCGGAGCTAATTGGAGCACTAATCAATTGCTGGAATATCTACTTGGGTGGTGGAGGGTTTTTTAGTATTCTTGGGAAGGAAGCATGAAGCATATTGAACTGATCAGTTTTACTTGAGGAATTGCATTTTTTTTTTATACAATGAAAACTTTTTAATTCAGTTTTTTCATTGTTTTCTTTATTTTTCAACAAAAATACACTTTCTTTATGTTTTTGTTTGTTATGCAATATAAAATTGATTATTAATCAAGCTGCAGATATTGTACGAGTATCATAAATGCATCATTCTGTATGTATCTGTAACAGCAAGTGAAAATTTGATACAAAAGCATCATCCATCTCATTGTGAAACAAAACATGACAGTTACCTCACTCGTAACCTTCAAATTAATAGACTATCCCATAAAGAGAATTACATTGTCATTTATCCTCAGCGTAATGATTATCCCATAAAAAAAAAGTATATTATATATTCTTGGTGTAATGGCACTCACTGTTAATAAATAGCAGTGTACCTCTTTATTGGGGAGTGCTGTATATTTGGAGATTGAGTCGAGTAAATTCATGATTTTCTTCACAATATGAGATGTTTGCTGCTTTAATGTGCAAAATTTGGCTTGCCCTTCATACCTGTACAGAATTAAATATTTGGATTACTTTTGTGGTATCATAAATATATTGCTAAGTTTTTAGTTTTAATAAAAACTTTAAAAATATAAAAGAAAATTTTCTGAGGAGTAAGCACTGGAATTATAGATTTGAAGGGGCTATGATATGAAAGAAGGTTGAGAACAACTGATTTAATTGTATATGTAATTTTTTTATTTATTTATTTTTAAAGTCAAAGCGTTATCATAAACAGTGCTATTGGATCATAATAAAGTATTGAATTTGGTATTAAAAACTGTTGAGAATTATCAATAATTATTTAAAATTGAAATTTAATAGTGAAGGTGAAAACTGTGGCACTGTAATATATAATAATCCTATAAAGGATTATTATAAATTATGCTAACAATTTTTTAATTTTGTTACAATGAAAATGTATAAAGTGGATCAAGATACAATATAATTCACTAAGAAAATTCTTGATCTTTGTTGTCTCAAAAGTCTGGAGATGTTCATTTTGGGTTCAATGTGTTGCCCTATAAACATCCAAGCAAAGGTTTTGTGAACTTATTATTTCAGTGAAAAACTTTTAAGGCACAGGCCAAATGGCTCTTCCCCCCCCCCCCCAAACCTGCAGTGGCTCTGATTCCAATTGTAACACATGTAATAAAAAAAAAAATTTTGGACTTGAATGTTTTTCACGAGAATGCTAGTGTGTGATAAAATGTTTGTGTAGCCACGGCATAAAATTATGAATTATTTTGGACATTTTTGGTATGCTAGCATAGGTGTGGGCCATAGCCCCCTGAAATCTTGAAGGGGACTCTTGGAAATGGAAATACTCAACATCACTTTGAAAATTTAGAAGATTTATGAATAAATTTTTATTAACCATTTCTTGATACCCTAATGAATGCTGTAGAGAGCAGATTTAATCAAGAAATAATCCTAGTAATCATGGCTATTGGGAATCTCCTTGAATTAAAATCTTACATCTGAATATATGGAAATACTCTGCAACTGTTTTCAATTATCTTTGACGGATTTACAGACAGAAATAACATTGTTAAAAGCCACTAATCATCTAAACTGCAAAATTCTTTTAACCTGGAGCAAGTGGCTTAATGATGCCGATTGATATAAATTATATCCAAATTTCACAAAAGTGACATGTGACTTTCAGGTTTTAGGTGTTACAAGTTGCACTCCTGAACGAACTTTTTCCAAAATGGGTCATATAAAAAGAAAATTAGAAAGTGTCGTGATGCAAGAATGGTTGAACTACTTATTGCTTTCATACGTGGAACAGGATTTAACTGCTGCAGTCACTGTAGAAGTAGTTGATGAATTCATCGCCTTTGTTCCTTTTGAATGTAGAATATTATTATAATAAATAAATAAATAGACCTAAAAACATTGTAAACCTAAAAAGGTTGAATATTTATTAGTTACGAACTATTATAATGTATATTTTTTAAATAAATTATATAAATTTATTTTTTAAATAAATAAAAGTTTATTTATTTAAAAAACTTCTTGTTTTAGACTGCGCACGCCTATGTATGCTAGCTTTGAATTTGTTTTTGGTTTTAAAGGTTTCACATCGGAAAACATTTGCTCATATCAGAGGCATGCCGAGGGTGAGGCGAATGAGGCTCTTACCTCGGGTAAAAAGCTGAAAGGGGTGCCAAAAGAAAGATTAAATAATTGCAAACGTTTTTGATTTTATGTTTTGATGATTCCAATCCATTTATCATCTTGCTTTTGAAAGACGAAAATCTTTGTTGCACCACTGTACAGATACCAAGTTCTGCACGCCAGTGCTATCTAGGGCACCACCATGTTGTGCCCCAGTCAGTTTCAGCTTTTCATTGACAAGCTGAAATTGATTAAAAACTATTTATGGTCAACATTAAGTAAAGAAAAATTATCTGATATGGCCATTTTATCAATTGAGAAGACCATATGTAATCAAATAAATTTCGACAAAATTTTGATGACTTTTCGTCACTCAAAGCTCTCAAAATAAAATTACAATCTGTATATATAAAAGCAGGCTTGTCTGTAATATATTATTGTTAATTTATTAAAGAAATATTGTTTATTTATAATTAAAAGTATTCTAGTTTATATTTCTTACGAAACATTTTTCAAGTATTATAATAATATTATTTTTTAAATGAATGACGCATAAATAAATCTGTTTTCTATTTATAATAAATACTGCTTATGAGAATAAAAATCACTTTAAACAGTTTATTTTATTTTTGTCATTTTTTATTTTTATTGAAACATGTACCAGAAATGTATTTTAAATAAGTTATTATTTTTTTTTTATATTTTAGGGGATGGTGCAATTTTTCATTTTTGCCTCAGGTTCTAAAATGGCTCGGCACGGCCCTGCCTCATTAGCAAGGGCACATGATGCAAAAAAGCAAGCTTATATAGCATCAGCCAAAAAAAAAAAAAAAAAAAAAATCCCTTATTTCACCCATCCCTCACTCCAAATGTTTGTCAAGTTCTGCCTTAAATCTATTTAAGCTATCAACTTCTACAACGACAGATGGAAGTTTCTTCCAGCAATCAACAACCCGCTGGCTAAAGGCAAACTTCCGCACATCTATTCTACAACCGTCTTTCCTCAATTTGAATTTATGCCCTCTCAGGTGATAATTCTGAGAAAGAGGAAGAATCCCATCAGCATTGAGCATGCTCAGACCATTCAAGGCTTTATACACCTCAATCAAATCACCTCGCATGTGCCTAGTCTCCAGACACTGTAATTTGCAAAACTTAAGCCTTTCTTCATAAGAGCAACCCTCTGTTCTGTTCATTAATCTCATTGCCCTTCTCTGTACTCGTTCCAACAGCTCTACATCCTTCTTAAAATGAGGCCTCCAGACCTGTATACAGTACTCAAGGTGTGGCCTGACCATTGCCTTATACAAGGGGATAATCACCTCCTTATCCCTTCTAGAAAAATTCCTGTATATCATTGACAAGACACCATGAGCTACTCTTGTAGACCGTCTGCACTGCTCAGAAAACTTCATATCTGCCTGCACAATTACCCCCAGGTCCTTTTCATTCTCTACCACTGTCAGTGTGGTACCACAGAGTTGATACGTTACTCTGAGATTACTGCTTCCCATATGTAGTACTTTACTTTTGTCAATGTTAAACTTCATTTGCCACCTGTCAGCCCATCTGCTCAACTTTTCTAGATCCTGTTGCAGTAGTGTACTGTCATTAGTGTCATTAACAACCCTGCCAACCTTCGTATCATCTGAAAACTTGGACATTAAGCCTGATATACCATCATCAGTATCATTTATAAATACAGAAAACAACAGTGGACCCAACACTGAACCTGAGGGACTCCACTAATAACATTAGTCCACGAAGAGCAATGTCCATTGATTACCAATCTCAGTCTTCTCCCACTTAACCATCCCTTTATCAATAGCAGCAATTTGCCTCCAGTACCACACTTCTCCAATATGTACAGCAGTCTACCATGTGCAACAGTATCAAAGGCCTTTCTAAGATTCAAATATATGATATCAAAGTTATTCTTTGCATCCAATTCCTTTGTGACTAGATCATAGTATCCAATCAAATTAGTCAGAAAAGACTTCCCCTTAACAAACCCATGCTGTGTCGGAGCTATAACTGAAGTCTTGTCTAGATGATCCTGCAATGCTTCTTTAACCAGTGCCTCCATTCATTTCCCTGGAACAGAAGTTAAACTAACAGGTCTGTGATTACCTGTGTCTCCTTTTGATCCTCCTTTGTGGATTGGGATCACATTTGCACATCTCCAGTCCAGGGAAGCTCTCATAATTATGGCTAACGGTTTGCTTACTTCCTTTGCCACCTCCTTTAATATAACTGGATAGATTCCATCCACCCCAGGTGCCTTTCTTTTGTTTATCTTGAACAATTTCTCCTCCACTTTACTCTCAGTTATTACAAGATTATCTAGCTTACTGCCAGAGTTGAATACACCTCTGGCATTCCCCTCCCTGAATAACTCCTCATGTGTGAATGTAGATGCAAAATATTCATTTAGTTTGTTAGCTACCTGAGCAGGATCATCAACAGTTGAACCATTGATATTAAGTGGACCAATCTGATTCATCCCCTTCCTTCTAGAGTTTACATACGTAAAGAACTCTTTGCTGTTTTTCTTTGCATCATTTGCCAAAAATTTCTCGTAATCTGCCTTCGCCTGCCTAACTTGGTGCTTTGTAACTTGGTTACAGACCAGCTTATATCTATTATAGGCTTCTGTGTCACGTGTTAATTTGTATGTATCCCATACATTTTTCTTCACTGTCACATGTCTAATTAGTTCATCTGACATCCATTTAGGCCTAAATCTTGAACAATATTTCTTTGTTGTTAAAAAGCCTAGTAGCTTCCAAGATTAATTCTTTGAATGCTTTCCATTTTGAATTTGCTGTTGGTAACATCATCAGTTGGTCCCACCGTATAGAATTTAAATACTGTCTCAGACCACCGTAGTCACCTTTACGAAAGCAAAAACCCTTCCCTTTACCCTTGATGGTAGTTCCCACTTCACCACACTGTGATCACTGCCACCCAGTGGTTCCTTTATCTGCAGATTCTTGTTGCATGAAGAATCACTACTGATAATCAGATCAAGAGTATTACTCCCTCTAGTTGCCTCCCGAACATGCTGCTGTAGAAAACAATCATCCAATAAATCCACAAAAGCTTTGCTAGTGTGTGAATGACCAACCCACAAATTCCAGTCAATATCTGGGAAATTAAAATCCCACATTATAAGACACTCTGATTTATTGGTCTACTCTATTTCTTTGCACAATTGCTCATTATACTCATCAGATTCATTTGGCCTATAACACACACCTCCTCTCATTTTTCCTTTCCCAGTGCTTATGTCACACCAAACAGACTCAACATTGCATTGTCCACCAACATCAATTGGATGCACTTCCTTAGATTTTGTGTTTCTTAACTAACAGCATAATCCCTCCTCCCTTTCTGTCCTGTCTATCCTTTCTGTACACATTGTATACTCCCCAAATTCCAGTTCTGCACTGCTTATGTCTGTGTGACACCATGTCTCTGATATCCCAACAATATCTGCCTTTGGTGTCTTGACTAGCACTTCAAGCTCATCGAATTTATTGTTGTTACTTAGATTAGGTAGAATGGTTTTAAGACCATTGAGGAGGATGATTATATTGGAGGAAATGGACCAACTACCAAATTCAAATAAATGACAAATAAACAAATATTAATAATAAATTAATAGCCTGTGAGATGCTATGTGAGTCAAGGTTATGTTTTTATTACAGAATAAGAAATAAAGGTTTAGCACCAGTGGGTTTTTTTTATTGACAAGTAATCATTGATCACATGAAAAGGGTTTTCAGGCTGTGGGTTGCTCATCCTTTCTGTGGTCTATTTGGAATACTTTTATACCACTTATTTAAATAACTAAGTTTGTTGAGTAGACAATAGAATGTATTATTTTGTTCATGCATTAAAACAAGATTAGTGCAGCATTAATAGTATTTGCCATATAGTGCAAGGAAGCCACAGACATTTGCTGCGCTGGCAAAAAAAAAGAAAAGAAAGATAACAAAATACAAATAATGTGTTTTCCTTTCTCACATAGGTAACTATCCAATTTACCTTTGAATTTATTCAGATTGTGAGCCTCAACTACCTGCCAAGTCAACTTATTCCAGCAATCAATGAATCACTGGCTAAAAGAAAATTGCATCTTTAATAATAATGACATTATCTTGAAGCCATTTATTAATTGATGCAAAACAGTAAAGCCCTATTTGGTATCTAATCATCGAAATCATCTCTGAAATATTTTCTTGTTAAATTAAGGTACTTCTTTTTATCAGTTTAGAGATGTTGTATGTATATGTAGCTTTGTTACAGCAATTTCTAAGAGTTTCCTAATGCTCATCTCGTGGCTCCGTGTTATTTCTCTGCGAAGCTAGTCATGCATATTGTGTTGGTTTGTGTGCTTAGTGTTGTGTTGTATTGTAATGTCTAGCCAGTGAAGGAATTTGTAAATCTGCTGGCTCCAATCCTTGCCATTATGCGGCGAGTCACTGTTTATACAGAAGTAATCATGGTTTTGTGCCTCTTGCTACAACCTTGCAGTTGTAGTCAGAGTGCTCAGTAAAAGAAAGGAAGTGGGGTGATAGTAAAGGCAAAGAGGATAGACAGGTGTAACTAAATAAATAATAAAAATAAAATAAAAATTAGGAATTAAAAAATTTTAAAAATATTTATATAAGATAAAAATTGCATAAGGTGAAAAGACGGACTTGGATAGGTAAGGTATCAGGGGTTGACATTGCATTTAATGCTGTTTGGGCATGCAGTGTTATGGGATGATAGAGGAGGCATCTTCAGTGAGGATTTCAGTGTAGTGTAAGTGTTGGAGTGAGCACCATGTTCTGCATATGCCATTTGATAGTGTCACACAGCCATTTTTAATAGTTGCTGCTGTGCACGTGGAAGCAGTGTAATTCTGCTCACAGTGTCAGGTGTTGTGTGATGCTGTTGAGTTTGCCTTCGGTCACGCTCATCTACTGGTGATTGCGGGGTTCCTTCCTCTAGACCTATACATCGTCTATCATGGGATGCTATATGAATTGAGAAAGGGAATTCCTGCTCATTACTTGGACATTTCTATTAACCTGGCTGCTAGCGTTAAGGAGGAGAAACTCAGAATTTGGAATAGTCTAATTGAGATATGGAGGACTCGCTGGAGTTCCTCTGAGGTTGGATAGATAACTAAGAAGATCATTCCATCAGCAGATTTTGCTATCTCAAACACAGTATCGTCATGGTTTTGCCCTTCGATGTTCACCAGCTATTTACTGACAGGACATGGGTCCTTTCATGAAAAATTGTGCTCACGGGGACTTGAGCCAGATCCGTGGTGTTCTTGTGGTGAGGCAGAGACCTGGGCGCATATACTGTTTCTTTGTCCTTTATATGGTGTTGAGCGGCGTCGTCTTTTTGAACAGATTCCTAATCTAGCTGAGGATAACATGCAGATTCTTCTGAGTGGAGTATTTCTTCTGAGTGGATTCTTCTGAGTGGAGCAGCTCTACATGCACTGGAAGCACACTATTTTAAAGAATGTTTCAAAGTTTGGGAAGGCTGATGGAGCGTGTGTGCACACACGTGCATGCACACATAGAAGGAAGGTACTTTGAAGGTGATTAGGTTATTAAGCCTGACTGTTCACTCAAAAATTTATAATAAAATTCTGGGAACGTTTTGAACGTACCTCATGCATTAGCCTGATGTAGCCAAGTGGTCAGGAGTGAGAGTGCAGTAGACTTCTCTTGCCGGTTGTGTCAGATTATAAACAAGAACGTGTGCACACACGCGGCAAAACATTATTGACCACCTACCTAACTGTGTTGGGGCACCTCTTGATGTGGTAACCACTTGCACCTGGTATGCCATCAACGCCACAAGACAAAGTTTTTCTCAGGTATCCCGGACCAGCTGGACAATATTATGTACGGAGTTTGGCAATGGTGTGAGGCACTGGCATGGACTGATGTAAGCTCGTGTTCCACTGCATCCCACTAGTGTTCAGTGCGATCGATTTTGGGGGCTAATTTGACAGCCAGGGACACACAAAATGCCTGGATACAATTCTCAGATCATTCCTGTGCAGTGCAAGCTTTGTAACATGGAACGTCTTGTTGAAATAGTCCAATGCTGTCTGATTACACAGTCACCATGTACAGCAAAACTTGGTCCATCAAGATAGGTCTGGCAGTGAGGGTGTGTTCAATGGAGATGAGGGGTCCTGGTGATGCCCATGAAAACGTCCTCCAAACCATAGTGCCACTGCCATCAACCTGTTTCTATCCATCTGTGCAGTCTGGATGCAGTTGTTCACCTGCTTACCGTCAAATACACACCCATCCATCGACATGATGGAGCTGGAACCTTTATTCATTAGACAAGACCTTTTCAGTAATCCAGTTTACAAGAAGCACCCACCTGTCTGCACTGCAGGTGGAGGTGTCGGTGACAGTCGATCAACACAGGCACGTTAACAATTGCCTAATCCATAAGCTTATCTGCAAGAGCATCCACTGGATGCCATGCTTGAAAATATTTCTCTGTATGCCCTGGTTGTAGTCTGCCGTTAATTGAAGGATCAGGAACCATCTGTTGTCCTGGACAGCATATGCCAATTGGCATTCATCTCGACCGTCAATTAGTGATGGTCTCCCCTTCTGGGCATGTTTGGTAGTTGTGGGCCATTTCAGACCATTCCTGCCACACCTTCGCTGCAGCAGCCCTTGAACATCTGCTGCAGCACTAGGAAAGCTGGAAAGCCTCTGTTTTCCTAGTGCTGCAAATTATTATCGTAGGAGTTACATCATTGTCTTCTGCTGGTTGGTGATGTCTCTCCTAGGTGATGAATTAGTTGTCTGACGGCACTAGGGGTTTCCTGCATCTCCTGGGTGCTGTGGCATGTGTCCACTGCTTGCTGTCTTTCTGTGCATTCTTATCTAAAAATCTCTCATCTCTCTTAGCTTGCCTAACCCCTTCCCCTTAGTGACTTGATTGCAGACTAGTTTGTATTTACTGGATGTTTCTAGGGGCATCTGGAGTATCTTGGTAGGACTGTGCAAAAAGGGAGTGCAGTGATGTGAAGCACAGAAGGCATCTGCAAATGTTAAACTTGTTAAAAAAAATAAAAATTATAGAATAAAATTAATGGTATCAACAGCTCCCAGGTGTGCTGTCATCATAAACGTATTATGTATGTAGAGGTGTGTATTCATGGGGCAATTTGCATGTTGTACAGGCTGAAAAACCAGGAATAAGTCATTGGGTAAAAATCCTATATCCTCTGCCTGAGATTGGTTAACTACAGCCTTGAATGAAGAGGATGTTAGAAATTCCCTTAGTGATCAATGGGAATTGAACCCTGACCTCTCCAAATTGACTGTTATAACAGTGTTGGATGGTTAGTGGGGATGGGGTTAACCATGCACCTGGCTTTCAGAGTACTATTACATGATCCTTATTCTGTGCTATGAAAAGGAAACTGTTGATATTGAGCATTTTAAGTAGACTTGGAAAGTATTATTCAAGGACTTTACTGAAGTTTCAGTATATAAATAATAGTTGAAGTAAATTCTTCTTTAAAATTTATAGAAAACTTTATTTGGGATATATTTTAATTAATTTTTTAATATGTAAAATTATAATAATATTGTATATAATTATTGCTTATATTTCAGAGATAATCCAGAGCACATATTTGAATGCTTCTGTGAAGTAGTTATTCCTGCCACTTGCAATGAAGGTATGCTTTGAAAATTTTGATTTAAAAAATTAGTCCAGTTTGTGTATATATATTTATATATATAAATGAATATTAAATGTAACCCCTTAAAGGTAATGTTTAAAAAGTTACATAGGATAAAGAGGTATTCAGTTGATGAAATGGTTTCAGTGAATGAAAGATTAATAAATCAGGTATGACAGATGCACCTAAAAGTGCAAAGCAGCATTAAAGGATGCAAGAGTATATATAAGTTTATATTAATATATTGAATAAAGTATGCATAAATGGATGTGAAAGTTACACAAAGTGCCAGTAACTAGAAGGGTAAAGAATGTAGAAAAAGAAGTGTAGTAGATTGGTGAAAGGTGAAAAAATGTTAATATCCTAAAGATTATGATGAATTAAGCAAAATTATGGGCTGAATTACCAAGCCAAAGACCGGGGTTCAAGCCCCTGAATATGGTTGATCTGCCAACCCGCACTGGACCAGCGTGGCAGATTATGGTCCATTTCCCCCAGCATGAATTGTTGAGGAGGCTTCCATCCTGCAGTGGGTTGATAATGGCTGCACTTTACTTTTTACCAAGCCAATAGAAAGTGGAAGAACTGTAATGTAAAATTAGTACATTAAAATACTAATAAAATAAAATGAAAAAATGAAAGTGGTATAGCTGTCATCAGATATGGGGGGAAACGTATTTAGAAAATGGTCGAATATAGGTAAGGCAAATATGCTTGATCTGATGTCAGCTGAAATAAATATTGATACATGATCAGGTGTCAGGAACTGCGTTACTATACTTGTTTGTCCATAGTAGTAGAAGCATTAGCATTAGTAGAAGCATTTGATGCAAGAAAGCAAGCTTATGCAGCATCAGCCAAAAAAAAAAAAAACCCCTACTTCCACTTCACCCCTCTGTTCGTTCAAAATACCTGTCCAGCTGAGCCTTAAACTTATTTAGGCTATCAACCTCCACTACAAGGGATGGAAGTCTGTTCCACCAACCAACCACCCGCTGGCTAAAGGCAAATTTCCGCACGCCTATCCTACATCTGTCTTTCCTCAATTTGAATTTATGCCCTCTCAGGTGATTATTCTGAGCTAGAGGAAGAATCCCATCAGCATTGAGCATGCTCAAACCATTCAAGGCTTTATACACCTGTATCAGATCACCTCGCTGGTGCCTAGTCTCCAGACACTGTAATTTGCAAAACTTAAGCCTTTCTTCGTAAGAGCACCCCTTTGTCCCATTCACTAATCTTGTTGCCCTTCTCTGTACTCGTTCCAGCAGCTCTACATCCTTCTTGAAATGAGGCCTCCAGACCTGTATACAGTACTCTAGGTGTGGCCTGACCATTGCCTTATACAAGGGAATAATCACCTCCTTATCCCTGCTGGAAAAATTCCTGTATATCATTGACAATACTCCATGAGCTACTCTTGCAGCCCGTCTGCACTGCTCAGAGAACTTCATATCTGCCTGCACAACCACCCCCAAGTCCCTTTCATTCTCTACCACTGTCAGTGTAGTACCACAGAGTTGATACGTTGCTCTGGGGTTGCTGTTTCCCATGTGTAGTACTTTACATTTGTCAATGTTAAACTTCATTTGCCACCTCTCGGCCCATCTGCCCAACCTTTCCAGATCCTGTTGCAGCAGCATAGTGTCAGTAGTGTCCTTGACAACCCTGCCAACCTTTGTATCGTCTGCAAACTTGGACATTAAGCTTGATATACCATCATCAATATCATTTATAAATACAGAAAACAATAATGGACCCAACACTGAGCCCTGAGGGACTCCACTAATAACATTAGTCCACGATGAGCAGTGTCCATTGATTACCACTCTCTGTCTTCTCCCCCTGAACCACCCCTTTATCCATAGCAGCAATTTGCCTCCAATGTCACACTGCTCCAATTTGTGTAGCAGTCTTCCATGTGCAACAGTATCAAAAGCCTTTCTAAGATCCAAGTATATAATATCAAAGCTATTCCCTGCATCCAGTTCTTTTGTGACTGCGTCATAGTATCCAGTCAAATTGGTCAGGCAAGACTTCCCCTTAACAAAACCATGCTGTGTCTGAGCTATAACTGAAGTCTTGTCTAAATGATCCTGCAGTGCTTCTTTAACCAGTGCCTCCATTAATTTTCCTGGAACAGAAGTTAAGCTCACAGGTCTATAATTACTTGTGTCAGCCTTTGATCCTCCTCTGTGAATTGGGGTCACATTTGCACATTTCCAGTCTATGGGTACCTCCCCTGAGTCTAAGGAAGCTCTCATAATTATGGCTAAGGGTTTGCTTACTTCCTTTGCTGCCTCCTTTAATATAACTGGATAGATCCCATCCACCCCGGGTGCCTTTCTTGTGTTTATCTTCAACAGTTTCTCCTCCACTTTACTCCCAGTTATTTCAAGATTCTTTAGCTTACTGCTAGAGTTGAATACACCTCTGGCATTCCCCTCGCTGAATAACTCCTCATGTGTGAATGTCGATGCAAAATATTCATTTAGTTTGTTAGCTACCTGAGCATGATCATCAACAGTTGACCCATCAATATCAAGTGGACCAATCTGATTCATCCCGTTCCTTCTAGAGTTTACATAAGTAAAGAACTCTTTGCTGTTTTTCTTTGCATCCCTTGCCAAGAATTTCTCGTAATCTGCCTTCGCCTGCCTAACCTCCTTTGTAACTTGGTTGCATATCAACTTGTATCTATCATAGGCTTCTGTGTCATGTGTTAATTTGTAAGTATCCCATGCATTTTTCTTCTCTGCCATATGCCTCATTAGTTCATCTGACATCCATTTTGGCCTAAACCTTGAACAATATTTCTTAGTTGGTATGTAAAGCCTAGTAGCTTCCAAGATAAGTTCTTTGAATGCTTCCCATTTTGAATTTGCTGTTGGTAACATCATCAGTTGGTCCCACTGTATAGAATTTAAATACTGTCTCAGTCCATCGTAGTCGCCTTTACGGAAGCAATAACCCTTCCCTTTACCCCTAATGGTAGTTACCTCTTTGAGTAAATCCCACTTCAGCACACTGTGATCACTGCCACCTAGTGGTTCATTTATCTGCAGATTCTTAATGCATGAAGAATCACTACTGATAATCAGATCAAGAGTATTACTCCCTCTAGTTGCCTCCCGAACATGCTGCTGTAGAAAACAATCATCCAATAAATCCACAAAAGCCCTGCTAGTGTGTGAGTGACCAGCCCCCAAATTCCAGTCAATATCTGGAAAATTAAAATCTCCCATTATAAGACTCTCTGATTTACTGGCCCACTCTATTTCCCTGTACAGTTTCTTATTATACTCATCAGAGTCATTAGGCCTATAGCACACTCCTACTCTCAATTTTGATCTCCCAATGCTTATGTCACACCAAACTGACTCAACACTGCACTGTCCAGCGATGTCGACTGGCTTCACTTCCTTGGTTTTTATGTGTTTCTTAACTAATAGCATAACCCCTCCCCCCTTCCTATCCTGTCTATCCTTTCTGTAGACGTTGTACTCCCCAAATTCCAGTTCTGCATCCCTTATGTCTGTGTGACACCACGTCTCTGATATCCCAACAATATCTGCCTTTGATGTTTTGAGCAATACCTCAAATTCATCAAATTTATTTACTAAAGTCCTAGCATTGGTGTACACACAAGTATACCTGCACCTGTTTCTATTCTTAGCTACCCTAACACAACCCATGTGTTTACTTGTACCGCAATGGCTCCCAGCAGTCTCTGAAATATCATGCATCTTGTTTTTCAGGCTTCTGCTCATTCTAATAGAAGCAGTGCAAGAATCTCATTCACCTCTGCCAGTGGCTACTGTCAATCTATTGGTCTTTGTCTCCCCCCAAGCTAGCAGTTTTCCGACCCACCTAACACTGCCTCGATAGCATCAGCAAATATTCTTGCACCCTTTCTATTTAAGTGTATCCCATCCCTGTAGAAGCAATCTCTCCTGTTAACAAGTACAGTCCAGGCTGAAAAAAATTCTACCCCTTGAGCCTTGCACAATCTTTCCAGGGCCGAAGAAACGTGAAAGGCCAAAAAAGCAACGAAAATGAAATTAGCACATTGTAATACAGTATGGACAAGGTAGTCCCAGTGCAGTGTAATTTACTTAGATAAAAATAAGGATCAAGTTAAAATAAATATAGTTAATATGATTTATATAAATATGTTTAATAAAAAGGGAAAAAATATAACATTTTTTCCTTTCCCATCCTCAATTTAGTACCTCACCCTATACCGTGTGTTCTAAATTTATTTATTGAATCATTAAATTCCTATCTCTATAAAATTAAATCCTACATTAATTTCTACATATTTATATTAAACATATTTTATTAGTATTTTGATGTACTAATTTTACTTTACAGTTCTTCCACTTTCTATTGGCTTGGTAATTCAGCCCATAATTTTTTTTAATTCATCATAACCTTTAGGATATTAACATTCTTTCATCTTTCACAAATCTACTACACTTCTTTTTCTACTTTCCTCACCATTCTAGTTACTGGCACTTTGTGTAACTTTGACATCCATTTATGCATACTTTATTCAATATATTAAACAAACATACAAACTTATATATATATATATATATATATATATACAGTCGAACTTCCCTATAACGAATTCAATAAATCCAGCGAAAAAATTCGTTATACAGATAATCTTTTTTATTAGAAATTGTTATTTAATTAGAAAATGAAAATGAATCTACATTTATTTTTAATGTATTTTATTTCAAAAATGCTTATTTAATTATGTTTACCCATTTTTTGCCGGTAAGTATCACAAATTAAAAAAATCTAATTTTCGTTTGCACAGTACAATTAAAAAATGTCTGATTCTCCAAGAAAACCTCATATTTGTTCAGAGCATTAAAAACATTATCAGGAACATTTTCACAAAACTGTAGACCCATGCAAACCATTTTAAAAGTGTTAATCATTTCTTCACGCGTTGGCTTTTCTGCGAGTTGTTCTGATGCGTCTTCTGCATCATTGTTAATTTCTCCGTGATCACGGTCGCATTTAACATTGTTCAGCAGTATTTCATCTTCATTTGAATGTTCTGTTGTAGTCAGATCTTGATCTACATAAACATAACTATCCAGTGTTATTTCATTTTCGATGTTTCTGGATGATTTTAATAATGTCCAAAAGTTTTTCAGTTGTGAAAGGGGCAGTTCATCTTGTTCGTCCAGTTGTTTGACTTCTGTATTCAATGCAAATCCAGCTTTCGAAAAACAATTTTGAATAGTGTATTTTGTGACATCATTTGTCCAAACTTTTGCCAGTTCAGAGATGCAATCTCTAAGGTTAATTGTAACCTCCAAGTTTCTATTTTTCTGATAACGCATTGACAATCTTCATTATTATTCTCTTTCGATAATGAAATTTAAAATTTTTAATAATGCCTTGGTCCATTGGCTGGAGTTTTGGCGTCACGTTTTGTGGTAAAAAAAAACAACTTCACACTTTTAAGTTTGGCAGAAATACTGGCAGGATGTGCCGGGCAGTTGTCAGTTACCAACACGATTTTCCTTTTTTCTTTTGTATATGCTTGTCTAGTTTCAATATCCAGTCTTTAAAGATATCACTTGTCATCCATGCTTTTTTATTAAAGGTGTAGTCAACTTCCAAAGATTTTGTTACTAAAACATCTTGGGTTTTTTGATTTTCCGATGACTAAAAGTCTTAATTTTTCACTTCCTGTCATATTTGCTCCAACTAGCACAGTGATTCTTTCTTTGCTTTCTTTTCCGCCAAAACATTTATCATCCTTAAAAGCAAGTGTTCTATTCGGTAAACATTTAAAGAATAAACCCATTTCGTCAGCATTAAAAACATCCTTACGCTCATATTCTTCCAAAATCTTCTTTAAGGTATTGTACCTCCAACTGTTGCAATCTTCTTTGTTTACATTAACACTTTCTCCACAAATAACCTTTTCCACAATTCTGTGGTGCTTCTTAAATTTATCTAGCCACCCAGTGCTTGCATTAAATTCTGTATGTCCCAGGGACTGTGCAAATTTCAGAGCTTGTTGCTTAATTATTGGACCCGATATTGGTATATTCTTTTCACGTATCATTTGCACCCATTTTAAAACAGCTTTATCAACATCTTCATATATACACAATTTCATTCGCTTTTTGTCTGCTCCTCCTTCAATTGCATTTAAAATTGATTCTCGATTTTTTTAAAATCGTAGATAATCTGCTTGCAGGTATGCCATATTTCTCTGCAATATCTTTTTTCTTATCCAGTCAATTATCTTCAATATCATGAAGAATCTTTACTTTATCATTAATACTTAGAACACTTTCTCTACGACATTGTTTCCGCAAATGTAAAAATTACTGGACTGCCGCTCTTGCTGATACATACACCACAAACTTCGCTGCGCTGGCTATATAGTGAATTGTTAGTACCGCCTACTCAACGACGTTCGCTTTCCAATTCGACAGTATCACATGACCTTTCCAATCAATCACTTTGAAGGAATATACCATATTTCGTATATACATGAAAGAAAACTTACGGTTAATGTATGCTGTATGTTACTTTTCAGAAAGAAAAAAATACAAGAGCATATAGCCTATGTGATTGATGAATTTGTTCCAAAAGAACGAAATTAAAAAAAAAAAAAAAATTCATGAAAACCATCTACTGGTCCAGTTAGATGAGAACAGACATATCACATAATGATTGACAAGAAGGTCACTTAGTACAGTTGAGGTGAGAAGCGAAGTCACTCAGTAGGCATTACTAAAAACAGACTATGGTAGCATTCTATGTATTGCCGCCGCAGCACGCTAAAGGCTTACCGCAGTGAGTTTCGTTTTCCACTGAGCCAACATCAATTTACAAATCTACCCTATTTATTGTAAAGTTTATGACCACTTTTAAGAAAACTCATTTGGTTTTATAACTGTAACAAAAATGAAACAAAGACCCTCCTACGGGCATCAATGGCCACAAGTGTTCACTGAAAGGATGATTAATTCCAGATGTTAATGCGCAATTTCGGAGGGAAGGAGGCCATATATTTGAGCGGCTGTTCAGCAGTAAATGCTTGAAAATCTTCAAAAATGCTTTTACTAATTTTTTTTAAAACTTTGTTATAGAGAGACTAACACTTCACTATATGGGGTTAATTTTACATGTAATTTCGTTTCAAGGTGCAATGTTTTGTGAAAAAATTCGTAATATAGAGAAATTCATTAAATAGAAGTTCGTAATAGAGACGTTCCACTTTACACACACACACTGGTGTTCAAAGAAAGTGCATCACCCCTTAAAATTGTAATTGTCTTCTGAATAATATAAGTATATGGCCATATTTCTTATAGATTGCATCAGATAAGATTGACATGCTTACGTGATGAAATAATATTGCATCAGCTGTTACTTTCAGCTATATAAGCATGCTCTGCAAGAGTTGCAGTCATTCCTTGCTTGTGTCAGGATGGCAAATTACGTGCAGTTGACGCCATGAAGAAGAGTGCTATTGTTGCTTTACTTGAGGAAGGATGTTCTTCCCGTCATATTGCTTATAGTGTCTTGTAATCAGTCGACAGTCATTAGATTTCTTTCCAAACTCAAGAATACTGGTTCTGCCGATAAGAAAAATGGAACCGAATGTAAACGAGTCCCTACGCCAAAACAGGACTGCGTTTTGAAGTGCTTATGCCTTAAAAACTGTAAAGCTTTTTTGTCTCTGCTGAAAAGAGAATGGGAAGAATATACAGGAGTGGTAGCAAGTGCAGTAACAGTCAGAAGACGCCTCTTCAAAAATGGACTTGTAGCCTGTCGTCCTAAGAAGAAGCCCCTCCACACACAAAAAATGTAAAAAAGGCCCAATTAATTTGGTGTAAGGGGCATGTCAAATGGAACCCGAGCATAGGAAGTCAGTTATTTTCTCAGATGAGAAGAAATTCAACCTGCATGCCTCTGATGGGAGACAAACGATTCACTGTAGATGTGGTGAAGAATACCATCCAGACTGTATGGTGTCTACAGTGAAATTCCCTACCAGCGAAATGATATGGAGGTGCATTTCGTATCGCTATGGATAAAGGGATGGTTGAGTAGGAGAAAACAGAGTGGTAATCAATGGACACTACTCTTCGTGGACTAATTTTATTAGTGGGGTCCCCCAGAATTCGGTGTTGGGCCCATTGTTGTTTTCTATATTTATCAATGATATTGATGAAGGTATATCAGGCTTGATGTACAAGTTTGCAGGCAATATGAAGGTTGGCAGGGTTGTTAATGACAGTATGCTGCTGCAACAGGATCTAGAAAAGTTAGGCAGATGGGCTGAGAAGTGGCAACTGAAGTTGAACATTGGCAAATGCTGTTGTTATGTTGTTGTTGTTATTTTGGTTTTTAGGAGCATTAGCAACTAAGGCCATATTGCTCCGGGGATATGCGGTGGTCATTCCCTGACCTTTCCGCATCCTCCGTATTTGGTGGCTCACAGGCTCGAACCCCGGTCTAATCAAGAAGTATGTGTTACGCGCTGCTGCCCCTGCCCACCTGGCTATGGAGGCACCTTTGACAAATGCAAAGTACTGCATATGGGTAGCAGTAACCCAGAGTAATGTACCAACTATGCAGTACCACTCAGGATAGTGGAGAATGAAAAGGACCTTGGGATAATTGTGCATTCAGATATGAAGTTTTCTGAGCAGTGCAGACAAGGCTGCCAGACCAGCTCATGGGATCTTGTCAATGTTATACATGAATTTTGCTACCAGGAATAAGGAGATGATTATCTCTTTTTATAAGGTAATGGTCACCCACACCTTGAGCACTGCATACAGGTCTGAAGGTCTCATTTTAGGAAGGATGTAGAGCTACGTAAAAAGTGTGCAGAGAAGGGCCATGAGATTGGTTAGGGGAACAAACGGTTGCTCTTATACCAGGAAAGGCTTATCTTCTGCAAATTTGTCTGGAGACTAGGCACTTGTGAAGTGATCTGATTGAGGTGTTTAAAGCCTTGAATGGTTTGACCAAGCTCAATACTGATTGGATTCTTCCTCTTGTTCAGCTTATGCACCTGAGGGAGCATTAATTGAAATTGAGGAAATACAGTTGTAAAATAGGTGTGCTGAAATTTGCATTTAGCCAGCGCATGATTGATTGCTGGAACAAACTTCCATCATAGCTTAAAAGAACTGGACAAACTTTTGGAGCGAATAGATGGATGAAATGGTTTTTTTTTTTTTTTTTGGTTTTTTTTGACTGATGCTGTAAGCTTGCTTTCTTGCATCATATGGCTCTACTAATGTTAACATCCAATCAAATTGGTTAGACAATAGTGCCCCTTAACAAATGCATGCTGTGACTGCATTATAATTGCATTCCTGTCTAGATATAGTCCTTCATTTTTTCTTTAACTCATGAGTCCATTATTTTCCTTGGAACAAACATTAAGCTAACTGGTTTATAAATACCCATGTTGACTTTTGATTCCCTTTTATGAATTGGGGATACATATTCACATCTCTAGTGAATTCATTCACATCTACCCCTGAATCTATGCCTAAGGGCTTGCTTACCTCCTTTGCTACCTCACTTAATATAATGGAATAGATTCCATCCACCCCAGGAAGGTGGATGGAATCTATCTAATAAGTTTTGTTTCTGTAACGTGTGGTAGGTAATGCTTTCCAGCCACTGATGTTTGCTCTATTGTTTTTCATTTTCTTTTTTTTTTTTTTTTTCTTCTTCTTATTTCTCATTTATTTTTTTATTCATTTAAAGTTTATTTTCTTATATATATATATATATAATATTGGTGTGTAGATACACCATAAACAACTCTTAAGAAACTACAAAGTAGTTGTAGGCATCATTTGCTCTTTCTCATATTGTGCTCTGCCTTCACGACGAGCTGCCTACACACCGATATTATATAGATATTAAACTCTTAATGTATTATGCCTTGTGCATTTAGTTATTTTAAATATTGTCATATACACCTTTCGGCATCTCTCATATTGTGTAATTATCTTCACAACTGGGTCATCATGTCTGCAATACCAGGGTACCTGCCCACCCACTGATGATAGGCCAATAGCCTTGAAACATGTCTGGGTGGTGGTACTCACTGAGAATAAGTAACAATAGTCTTCTCTATTAGTGAAGCGTTACTTATTCGAGGTAGTGTAATATCAATGCAACTCGTCGTGAAGGTAGAGCACAATATGAGAAAGAGCAAATGATGCCTACAACAACTACTTGATAGTTTCTTAAGAGTTGTCTATGGTGTATCTACACACCGATATTATATAGATATTAAACTCTTAATGTATTATGCCTTGTGCATTTAGTTATTTTAAATATTGTCATATATATATATATATTATGTGAGGTACACAGTGTGGTGTTAATCATTAATATTAGTATATAGTATTTATGGGGGTGCCATTCCAGTGGCAATATATATACACTATAATCATAATATAATACATAATATTATTTGTTAGGATATATGTATTGGTATTTGGTGACAGATAGTGAAAAAAAGAAGACATATCTAGATAAATCTGTGGAGAATGCATAAGCAAAAAAAAGTTAGATTGTTAAAGAATACATATACATATGCAAAAAACTTATTTTTGTGTTTCTACAATTTGGGTGACTTCTTCCAGGGTAAATCACCAGAAACAATAAGTGGTTCTCTCTTTGCGTGAAGATCAATATGTAGTATGTCAACACCAGTTTTAATAGGGTCTTAGAGTTATATAAAATGGTCTAATAGCATAATAATAGATTTAAAAAATTATAAAATGTATGCATACAATGATCAATGTGCACTATGCATATATTTTATAATTTTTTAAATTTATTATTATGATATTAGACCATGTTGTATAGACCTAAGACTCTACTAAAATTGGCATTGCCATATTGCATAGTGATCTTCACAGAAACAGAGAACCCTTATTGTTGTTATTTCCTTTCAATTTGGGGTTGATCCCAGAAGAAGTCACCCGAATTGTTACAGCGATGAGTTTTTGTATATCGTCTTAGGTATATATATTTGTATTCTTTAAAAATCTAACATTTTTTGCTTACACATTTTCCATAGATTTATCAAGGTATGTGTTCCTTTTTTTCACTGCTCCTTGCCAAATACTAATACATATATCCTATCCTTACAAATAATATATATACATCCTGTTTTTTTAAATTACATAAATGGTAACAAAAAATTTGTTTCTCTTCTGTTTGAAGATATATTAGTGCACTTTCTCAACATGAAGTTTGCTCTTTGACTTTCATGTAATTACTGTTTCATACAATAATGTGTAATGGCAAATTTATGTACTTGTTAATTTATATAGTTCATTGGGTAAGAATATGACACACAAGGTAATGGAAATAAGGTCATATTCTCTTATAAAAGAGGAATTGATTATTAATTACGGTGATTATGAAGTAAGGGACAGTTGAGGAATTTTATAATTGGGATTTCATTAGAAAAAATAAGTGAAGTTTAGAAGATCATAAATGGTTATAGAAAGATTATAGTTTATAAATTAGGAAACTAGACAATTTTTATTTATTTATTATTTATTTTTTTTTGACAGCAGATGCTGTATAAGCATTGGCATTTTAATCCTAATATAATAATTAAACGTTAGATTGCACTTGGAACATACATATTCATGAAGTGAATTAAAAGGTTTTGAGGAGAGTTTTTCTCATTTCAGACATGCATGTTTCATTAGTATGACTTTCTATCATTCACTGATGTAAAAGTAGGAGAAATAAGGGAACATCTATAAAAATTGAGAGGGGAGGATGTATGAAAATTTCATTTGATACAATGAATTTTTAGATATGCCATATGTTTGATAAAGATATACAGAAATGGTCCTTGGGAAAGAGGTGCTGCAGGTGCAATGCACCCAGGTGTTGAAATGGCTTTCTTCCAGGGCATGGCATTGAGGAAGCTCTAATTGAGCTTCTTTCACATGTCCAAAATTGTGACTCCAAATATGTCTTTGCCATCTACATCAACTTTACTGGTGCCTTTGATCATCTTTGGTGGCTCAGTTTGTTTGCTTGGTTGCATCAAGCATCTTGTCTAGCCTCTTTATATAACCTAACTAAAAGCTACTTTGAAGACCGATCTGTTATTGTTCTCTCAGGCTCCAACTCCATCATTAGGCCTGTCAGTCATGATTGTCCACATAACATGTTGTCTATTCCATCAACCAAGACTGCAGTGATGCAGAAGGGCTCGCTTGATCCTTCCCAGCCTACAGTGGTTAAAATTTCAAATAAGTCATTGTGGCCTTTCATATATTTCTCTTTTTGATCATTGACTCCAAACTCAATTTTATTATAAACATTTGGCATATCTTTGTGAAAAAATCAAAAATTATACATTCATGCTGATGTAAAAATTTATACATTTCCAAACAATATTGAGGTTTGAATTGTTTCTCTGCATATCATGTATAAAGCTGTATTTGCTCCAATTTGTACCTATGGCACTGGCACTTGGTTTTGGCATGCCCGTACTCAGTGTGCAGAATAATGTATCTTCCCTCCAGCAGTCTGTGCTCATGAACTGTATCGACCCCAGTCCTGCAGGTCCTTAATGATTGTTTGCCCCCTTGATTTAGCTTACTTTCTATGGTTTTTATATAAGACATGGGACTTCTTGAATTTTTGGGTATTACAGTTAACACTGCCATGGATCTTAAGGTTAAAGTCATGTTGTTGAGAGTTTTTGATTCTGCAGTGGCGAGATAACTGGATTAATTCCTCTAAGATGGGTAACTTACAAATTCATTCCAAATATTCCTTTTGCATCTGTGGAAAATAATTCTCGCTAGTTTATGCCAAATTTATATACATTATTTCTCATTTCTGGGCATAGGTCACGTAACATCAAACTGGCTGAATTCCATCTCACAGCTTCATCTGTATATACTGAAAATTGGTCCTTTTCTGTTTTCACCTGTATGCAGGTTTACAGCTGCCTATGATACACCTTCTGCATTTGCTTGCTCCTGGTGAGGAAGAAAAGTTGGAGTTTTTAGAAAAGGAGAACTTTCTTTTTCAGGACTTTGCTACCAGATCTTTCCTTTGCCGAAAACAACTGATTTATTCTCATGGATCAACCTATGCAGGGATCTTCACCAACCCTAGTCATGGATGAGGATGATGCTGACATGAACATTATTCACCCAACTATTCTTTTCTCCTTTTCCTCCCTCCTGGGGAGGAAAAGGAGAAAAGAATAGTTAGGTGAATAATGTTTTTTCTTCCTCCTTCCAGGCCTTGTACTTGCCTGGCCACAGTATGGCCATCCATTGATCATGCACTCCACCAATGTTTTTTTTTTTTTTTTGCTGACTTTTTTTATTTTGTTTTTCTTTTTTGAGATTCTGCCTGGATTTGGACTCCCTGGGTATGAAATAGCTGTTATCCATGGTCTTGCATTCCACCAGTGGATGTGGCACTTACCGTATTTTCTGGTGTATATGATGCACTTTTTTTTACCCCATAATTAGTTCTAAAATCAAGATGCATCTTATATACTGAGTACTGAGGGCTGTTTTTTAATTTTGGAGTTTTCATTAACACTATTAGCAAGTATAAGGTGAGTGACATGGGCCCTTAAAGGTAGGTAAGCAGGTTACTTATCTTCTGTACATGTTGCCAGTGTGAAATAGTTACTTTGCTATTTGTGTGTTTTGATTTTCGTTCTGCTAACAATGTCAATACCATAAGTAGTAATTGTTATATTGAGGTGTTTTGTGTTGTAACTTTATTTTGAAGAAAGTGGAAACCTTATTTTTTTTGTTCACAGATAATTGCCAAGTTAAATAAGAACAAGAAGATTTCTTTTACTGCGGGCTATAAGTTACTTGTATTAGCGTATGCAGAGATACATGGCAATAGCGCAGCTTCACGTCATTTCGGGGCCCCCACCAATCAAAAAAATTATTAAAATTTGGCGTCAACAAAAAGATATTTTAACTTCAATAAAAAAGGCAAAAAGATGTCTACAAGGCAAAGAGGCACAGTGGCTGGCAGTAGAAGCAGTTATTTTGGATTTGGTTTTAAACCACCATAAAAATGGAATAGCAATATCTACTAAGTTGATACAAATAAAAATCCAGAAATTTGCCTTAACCCGTGGTATCTTAGAGTTCAAAGGTGGACCATTTTGGTGCTGCCATTTTATAAAGAGAAACGGGCTTTCTGTAAGAACTTGGACAAAGTTGGCTCAAAAAATGCCCCCTGAATACGAAGAAAAAATTATTGAAATAAGGCAGATTGCTAATATGGATGAAACACCAATAACCTTTGATGTTCCATCAAATAAAACAGTGAAATGTAAAGGTGAAAAGTCAATTTGCATAAAAAATAACAGGCATGAAAAAACTGGATTCACAGTTGTGTTGTGTTGCACCGATGGAACAAACCTGCCACCCTTTCTAATATTTAAGAGAAAAACACGTATAAAAGAAAAAACACCACTTGGAATAATTCTACACACGCATGAAAATGGATGGATGAAGGTGGAATGAAGAAATGGATAGAAAAGGTGTGGAACCAAAGAAATGGAGCATTGATGAAAAAAAAATTCACTTTTGGTGTTGGATCGCTTAAAATCTCACATCACAGATTTAATTTTAAAAAAATTTTAAGAAGCTTACACAGAATTGGCTGTAATTCCAGTAGGCCTGACTTCTCAGCTTCAACTACTTGCTGTATCTCTCTCAATAAACCCTTTAAAACATACATGAGAGAGGAGTGGAACTGTTGGATGATAAACACAGAAAGCCATGAATATACACTCCATGGAAGCACTGAAACGACCAAGTATTGCACAGGTGTGTCAGTGGGTTAGGGATTTCTGGGACAAATTAAAGAAGAAAATAGTACAGAACTCTTTTAAAAAGTGTGGAATCAGCAATTTGTTAGCCAGAACTGAAGACAATTTTGGCTATATCATGCACTGTTCCAGAAAGGCCTGCAAACATTGCAAAAACAGCACATTTCTTCAGGCCATGATTTGTAGGAGAATCATCCCTTCAGTTCTACCCTGAGCCACAGCACTTCTGCTGCCTTTCAGCCCTTTGCTTTGCTACTCTAGTCTGGGACATGATTTCCATGTCCCAGACTAGAGTAGCAAAGTATTAAATTATATTGAATTTAATTCTCAATTAAATTCAATATAATTGAGAATACTATGCTAAACTTACACTTAAATGCAGTAATAACACTACTTAAATTTACCAGTTATGCATCAATAATATTCTCAGTTCACGGCGCCCTTAGTATCCCAGTAATTTTTTCACGGTGCCCCTAGTCCAAAAGAAATACCTAACACGGTGGTTTTCGACCACTGTGTTAGGTATTTATATATATATATGTATATATATATATATACATATATATATGTATATATATATATACATATATGTATATGTATATATATATATATGTATATATATATATACATATATGTATATGTATATATATATATATGTATATATATATATACATATATGTATATGTATATGTATATATATATATAATATTAAAAGTTTGTTTGTTATTTGGATTTTAGGAGCATTAGCAACTAAGGCCATATTGCTCCGGGGATATGTGGTGGTCTTTCTGTGACCTTTCCACATCCTCCGTATTAAAAAAATATGTTATATGATAGTTATTATAATAATATAATTATAAACAAAATTACAATTCATAATACAAATTATATATAATTTTATTCTTTATATAGTGGTACTAAATAAACATCAATTATAGATCACCACAAAATTAAAAAAAATACCGTACACCTTTTTATAATGAAATAAATATATAAATTTCAAAAGAAAGTAATAAGTTTAAGTAATTTAAATCCAAATTATATGGCACCCCTGGAATATTGTTGTGGCACTCTAGTGTGCCGCGGCATCCCGGTTGAAAACCACTATAATAGCCTATCAAGTTTACGTTATGTGATTATGCTATACCATTACATTTGTAAAGTTAATTATAATGGATAATAAAATTATCTAACGCTAACCTATGCGATTCAAACTATTGCGATACTTTTACCACAATTAAAACAGTTAGAACACTAAAATTCCCCTACAGACTACAGTACAAAGGTGTACAAAGCCTTGAATGATTTGAGCATGCTCAATGCTGATGGGATACTGCCTCTTGCTCAGAATAATCACCTGAGAGGGCATAAATTCAAATTGAGGAAAGACAGATGTAGGATAGATGTGCTGAAATTTGCCTTTACCAGCGGGTAGTTGGTTGGTGGAACAGACTTCCATCCCTTGTTGTGGAAGTTGATAGCCTAAATAAATTTAAGGCTCAGCTGGACAGGTATTTCGAACGAACGGAGGGGTGAAGTGGAAGGGTTTTTTTTTTTTTTTTTGGCTGATGCTGCATAAGCTTGCTTTCTTGCATCATATGCCTCTGCTAATGCTAGTATAAGTTACAAGTTGAGATATTAACACTAGACAAAGTACAAAGGTTCTATGTATACAGCCACTCCCCGGCTTCCGTAATACTCGACCTACGGAAATTCGACTTTACGTAAGTTTTTGGCGACCGGTGCAAACTTTAAAAAATCATGGAAACATATTTTGCCTCCCATAGGAATAAATGGAGGTATCATGAAATTAATGTAATGCAAACCCAATAACACATTGTTTTTTTTTTTTTTTTTTTTTTTGTAATTCGTTTCAAGACCTCTGAAGTTGAAATTTTTGCTATATAACTAAGCTATTTATCTCTCTAAAAGATAATTTTAATAACGGAAATTGCACTACACTTTCATCGTATCATATGTTTTGTTATAAGAATCAATTATTTCTGGAGGTCACTACCATAAAACAATAGAAACAATTTGCACTTTCCTGTTTATTGGGCTTTTCTGTTAGCACAATCTATTATAAACGGGTAGTAAACTCGATCTTATTGCATTTGCAATAATACCGATAACTGGAATTCCGTGGGTTTTTACATTACGGTATTATGGTGATATGAGTTCCCCTTCACTGAAATCTTCAATCATGTAAAAAACATAAATTTTCAGAATCTTCTCTTCATTCCTATTTTCTTATTACAGTGGTGAAGGGAAAGGGACGAACGGAAAGTGCAAGTGCTGGCAGTGCTAGGAAACGAAACAAAATTGATTTAGAAATTAAGATGATTAATTAAGAAGTATGAAGCAGAACAAAGAATATGTTAAAAGATCAACAGTGATAACAAAACAGCGTTCGGGTGCAGTATCGAAGATGGAAAAGCTATTAATAATATGGATGGAAAATCAGATTCAGAAGTAAGTGCCCCTTGAGTCCAATTGCCATTCAGGCAAAAGCAAGAAGTATTTATGAGGATATTATGGATAAGTACGGCGAACCCAAACCAAGTTCGTAGCAAGCGACTTGTTTAATAGGTTTAAGCATCGGGCTGGTTTCCAAAACGTTAAAGTATGCAGTGAAGTCGCCAGTGCCGAAGGCAGCAAATTTTGTGAAGGCAGCAAATTTTTAACGTTGACGAGACCGCTCGTCTGGAGAGTTAATTCTGGCATCACATTTGTAGCAATTTTAGCAGCTAGATTTGCCTGCTCATTTCCTGGGATTTCAACATGTCCTGGGATACAACAAAATATTATTAGCTATCCATGGAGTTCTAATAACTGTGTCAAATTTTCTCTATTAGAGGGTGACTAGAGGAGGATTTTACACTGTAGAGCTGTTGTTCCCATGCTGTGCACCGCGGCACCTCTGGGTGCCACGGGATATTTTAAATTTTCAAGGGAAAATAAGTTAGTAAGTGATTGGTTATTTAAGAATGAAATAAAATATTTTTTATTTCAATTTATGTGTATTATTTTTTCAAACAGCTACTAAGTTGATAGGACATAATTACTTATTAAGTTGTTTAAACCTAAGTACTTAATAAATGGAACTGTTAGGTATTTTTTTTTTTTTGGCCTAGGGCAGGGGTTGGCAACCTTTTTTGAGTGAAGAGCCATTTTGGATTTAATTAAAAAAAAAAAGTATCTGAAGAGCCTCAGCTGAAGCTGGGATGGAGGGGAGTTTTTTAAGAAATGGAATAGAGTGGGAAGGTGTTCTATTAAAAATATATATATTTTTAAATATTATTCATTAATACTGAAAAAAACGTAACAACATCCAATTAGGTACGAATTATTATTTTGAGTGAAGAGCCAATTTGGATTTAATTAAAAAAAAAACAAAACACCCAGGGTCCTGAGCTGGATATCATCATTCTTCTCTCTCTCTCTCTCTCTCTCTCTCTCTCTCTCCCTCTCTCTCTCTCTCTCTCTCTCTCTCACACACACACACACACACACAGGGTAACTCTGGAATTTTTTTTGGCTGACGCAACATAAGCCTCGGGTTCCTGGCACCATATGGTTAATAATAAAATAATAATTCATACCTAATTGGATGTTATGTTTTTTTAAGTATTAATAAATAATATTTAAAAAAATATTTTTTTTTAATAGAACACTTTCCCACTCTATTCCATTTCATAAAAAACTCCTCTCCATCCCATCTTCAGCTGAGGTGCGGCTCTTCAGTTTTTTTTTTTTTTTTTTTATTAAATCCGAAATGGTTCTTCACTCAAAAAAGGTTGCAAACCCCTGCCCTAGGCCAAAAGAAATACCTAACAGTTCCATTTATTAAGTACTAAGGTTTAAACAACTTAATAAGTAATTATGTCCTAACAACTTAGTAGCTGTTTGAAAAAATAATACACATAAATTGAAAGAAAAAATTTTATTTCATTCTTAAATAACCACAATCACTTACTAACTTATTTTCCGTCGAAAATTTTAACTATCCCGTGGCGCCCAGAGGTGTCGCGGTGCACAGTATGGGAACCACAGCTGTACAGTGTAAATCTTCCTCTAGTCATTCTCTGATAGAGAAAATTTGGCACAGTTATTAGAACTTCATGGACAGTTAATAATATTTTGTTGTATCCCTGGACACGTTGGAATCCCAGGAAATGAGCAGGTAGATCTAGCTGCTAAAATTGCTACAAATGTGATGTCATCTAATCTCAGGACATATTGACCATAAATTTTAACAGACATATAAAGAACAGTGGACATGCATGTTCATATAAAGATCATATAAATAAAGATCATATAAAGATCATATAAATAAAGATCATATAAATATAAAAAAAGATCATATAAATAAACTTTTTGAAATCAAGAGAGAATCCAAACAGTGGCAATCCAGCCTGAGATGAATCAGAAAGGAAGAAATCCTACTAGCCAGATTACACATTGGTCATACATTCCTCACTCACAGCTATCTACTAACAAACAATGACCCTCCACAATGCGGTAACTGTTTATGCCCATTCACAGTAAAGCATATCACCATAGAATGCCAGCTATATCAAAAAGAATGGAAAACAGCTTTTTCCTCTAATTTTCATAATTGCATAATTGCAATCAATTAACACTACAGTGTGTCCTAGGAGATTGAGAGAACATGGATGATATTTTTCTTTTCCTAAAATTGATAAAGAAATATCACCTGTAAGAAAAACAAAGAAAATATCAGAGAGCGATTAGTGCATTATAGCCTAATTTTCTGATACACCAACAAGTGTGACAACAACATAGTTTAAGCCCATATAATTGATAAATATGGTATTGATTGTATTATTGTCAAAATGATTACAGCCACTCCCCAACTTACATAAGGGTTGCGTTCCGTGGAACTCTACATAAGTCAGAATTTACCTAAATGCTTATGCAGTACTCGTGAATTTGATCGAAGCAAAAAAGAAATGTTCAACGAATATGCACTGTATGGCACTAATAATAATAATGTAAATAGAATTATTTATTCAAATTTTTATCTCATGCACAGGAAAAATTACAAAAGTATACAAAATTACAAAAATTTCATATTTATAAAATTACAAAAAGAGAGAGGAGACAGGCATAACGTCAGCAAGTTTTACCTTTTGAGCATCATTGCCAGAATTAACTCTCCAGCTGATGAGCACCCACTGCAGAAGTTGATGGCTCTGGAGATTTAGAAGGGGGATTTTTCCAACACATCACAATTTCTCTGCAGCAGCAGAATCGGTACTGGCAACTTCCCCGCATACTTTAATGTTTTGGAAACCAGCGCAATCCTTGAACCTATTAAACCACCAATTGCTTGCCATGAACTTGGCTTGGGGTTTGCCGTACTTATCCTTAATATCTTCATAAATACTTCTTGCTTTTGCTTGAATGGCCATTGGACTCAGGTGCACTTACTTCTGAATCTGATTTTCCATTCATATTATTAATAGCTTTTCCATCTTTGTATAGCACCTGAACACAGTTTTGTGATCATTATTTACGTTTCCATTATAAAAATGACCTTTTAGAGAGATAAATAGCTTAGTTATATAGAGAAATTTCAACTTCCAAGGTCTTGGAGCGAATTACCAAAAAAAAACAGTGTTATTGGGTTCACATTACGATATTTTCACGATACCTCCATTTATTCCCAAGGGATGCAAAATACATTTCCGTGATTTTTTTTTAAGTTTGCACCGGCCAGCAAAAAGTTATGTAAAGTCAAATTTCAGTAAGTCGAGTATTACATAAGCCAGGGAGTGGCTGTAGTTGTGAACTGCTCTGTTGGCCTGGTGGTGCAATATAGCTTCAGATGCTGATGCACCATAAAACCCCAAAAAGACAAACAAACAAAAAAGTAAACTTCTCTGATGTAGATATGCTGGAATGTAAAAAGAACATTATAATCCAGCAATATCACAACAGTTGCATGCTGGTGCACCTATCACCCATTTCTCTTGCACTTTCTCTTGAACACATTATTGTTGCAATACACTTACAAATTTTAGTATATCCTTTGTATGAGTGTAAGGAGGGCTGTTGTCATAAACAAAGAAAAAACGAGAGTATACCATATTGTAAAAGTAAAACACACATGCCATGGTAATTAATCAGAAGGCAAGGATATACATTATCCTTGATGAGGCTCGTGGCAGAGAAGAAAATGTATGGGATCCATATAAATTATTAGGTGACACGGAGGCCTTTGGCAGATATAAGCTTTTCTGTAATCAAGTCACAAAGGAGGTTAGGCAGGTGAAGGCAGATTACGAGAAATCTTTGGCAAAGGATGCAAAGAAAAACAGCAAAGAATTCTTTACTTATGTAAGCTCTAGAAGGAAAGGGATGAATCAATTTGGATCACTTAATATAAATGGGTTGACTATCTATAAACTCATTCAGTTTATCATGCTCAGGTAGCTGATAAACTGAATGAGTATTTTGCATCTACACTCACACATGAGGAGTTATTCAATGAAGGGAATGCCAGAAGTTTATCAACCTCTAGCAGGGAGCTAAGTGATTTTGTAATAAATGAGAGCAAAGTGGAGGAGAAATTGTTGAAGTTAAACATAGAAGGCACCTGGGGTGGAAGGGATCTATCTAGTTATATTAAAGGAGGCAGCAAAGGAAGTAAGCAAACCCTTAGTCATAATTATGAAAGCTTCCTTGAACTCAGGGGGAGGTCCCCATGGACTGGATGTGCACAAATATATGACCAATTCACAAAGGGGACTCAAAAGGTGACACAAGTAGCTATAGACCTGTTAGTTTAACTTGTGTTCCGGGGAAAATAATGGAGTCACTGGTTAAAGAAGCATTGCAGGATCATCTAGATAAGACTGCAGTAATAGTCAAGGCACAGCATGGGTTTGTTAAAAGGTCATGTCTGACCAATTTGATTGGATACTGTGATGTGGTCACAAAGGAATTGAATGTCAAAAATAATTTTGATTTATATACTTGGATTTTAGGAAAGTTTTTGATACTGTTGTACATGGAAGACTGCTGTACAAATTGGAGAGGTATGGCATTAAGGGTAAGTTGCTACAATGGATAAAGGGATGGTTGAGTAGGAGATGAAAGAGAGTGGTAATCAATGGACACTGCTCTTTGTGGACTTGTGTTATTAGTGGAGTTCCCCAGATTTCGGTGCTGGGCCCATTGTTGTTTTGTGTATTCATCAATGATATTGATGAAAGTATATCAGGATTAATGTCCAAGTTTGCAGATGATACAAAGGTTGGCAGGATTGTTAATGACAGTATGCTACTCCAACTTGATCTAGATAAGTTGGGCAAATGGGCTGAGAAGTGGCAACTGAAGTTTAACATTGACAAATGCAGAGTACTGCATATGGGTAGCAATGACCCAAGAGAAATGTACCGACTGTTTGGCACTACACTCAGGGAAGTGGAAAGTAAAAAGGACCTGGGGGTAATTGTGCAGTCAAATATGAAGTTCACTGAGCAGTGCAGATGGGCTGCCAGTGCATCAGCACTTCCATAGCCAGGTGGGAAGGAGCAGCAGTGCGTAGCACACGCTTCTTGATTAGACCGGGGTTCGAGCCTGTCACCACCAAATACGGAGGATGCGTAAAAGTCAGGGAATGACCACCGCATATCCCGGAGCAATATGGCCTTAGTTGCTAATGCTCCTAAAAACCAAATAACAAACAAACAAACAAGAAAGCCAGGGCAGGTCATGGAGTCTTGTCAATGATATATAGGAATTTCGCTAGCAGGGACAGGGAGGTGATTATCCCATTGTACAAGGCAATGGTCAGGCCACACCTAGAGTACTGTATACAGGTCTGGATGGAGGCCCCTATTTTAGGAAGAATGTAGATTTGCTGGTATGAGTACAAAGAAGGGCAACAAGATTGGTGAGGGGCAACAAAGGGGTGCTGTTACCAAGAAAGGCTTAAGTTCTGCAAATTGCAGCACCTGGAGAGTAGGCACCTGCGATGTGATCTGATTGAGGTGTATAAGGTTGAACAAGCTGAATGCTTATGGGATTATTCCTCTTGCTCAGATTAAGAATCTGAGGGGCATAGATTCAAATTGAGGAAAGACAGTTGTAGAATAGATGTGCAGAAATTTGCCTTTAGTCAGCAGGTGGTTGATTGGTGGAACAGACTTCCATCTTTTGTTGTGGAAGTTAATAGCCTAAATAAATGGCTGAGTTGGACAGGCATTTGGAATTAATGGAGGGGTGAATTGGGAGGGGGTTTTTTTTGCTGATGCTGCATAAGCTTGTTTTCTTGCATCCTATGCCTCTACTAATGTAATGCTGATATATTTGCCGTATACCCTCTGCTACAACCCTCTAGGTTAACATGGAAGAAGGGGGAGACAGAGTAAATTGAATATCTTTTATAACATTGTACAAAGCAGACTCCAGCCATTTGGAAGGGCCCCGGGTGCCAAGCGTTCCGTGGCCAAGCGATCTCAGTGCGTTTTTCCAAGCGAATTATCCAAAGAGCTTTTGCCAGTACATATTCTGTTTATTTCTGAATACCGTTTTCTTCATTTCATTTTATATTTCAGTAGCTCTTTCGCTCTACAAGTAGTAGGCAAAGGCCCAGAAAGGAAAGACACCTTTCTGTTTCTTTTTCCTCTATTACTAACACAACTAATAGCCGCTTGGTCACCTCGTGGCACTGCTCCTGCCTCCCCGTGGCGGGGCCGGTAATCTGGGTGGTAAAGACAAACCCCCAGGGCCAAAAGGAGCCGACATGGATATAAGTAACTATCCACTGTTAGAGCCCTCGAGCTCAAGGTCAGAAATTCCTGACATTGACCATGACTCCAATCGTCCAAAGCGACTAAGGACGGAAAATCAGAATAAAGACGTGCCGGCATTTCTTATAATGCACTCGTTATCCACGCAACCTGTTGGCAAATTATCGCCTTTTCTTATACAGAAATGTTTGGAATCGGTTTGTGGATCTCCTAAAATGGTTAAGCATCTCCAATCTGGAGACCTTCTAATTGAAACTTCTAAGACAACTCACTCAGAGAAGCTGTTAAAGTTAACATCATTTAACAGTATTCCAGTGACAGTTACGCCCCATAACACCTTTAACACCTCTAGAGGCGTTATCAGCG